>NW_013669352.1:96493-97400 GCF_000517525.1 Limulus polyphemus
GGTAGTTATGATAGGACAACCTATGTAACACGAAATATTTGGTAGTTATGATAGGACAACCTGTGTAACACGAAATATTTGGTAGTTATGATAGGACAACCTGTGTAACACGAAATATTTGGTAGTTATGATAGGACAACCTATGTAACACGAAATATTTGGTAGTTATGATAGGACAACCTGTGTAACACGAAATATTTGGTAGTTATGATAGGACAACCTGTGTAACACGAAATATTTGGTAGTTATGATAGGACAACCTGTGTAACACGAAATATTTGGTAGTTATGATAGGACAACCTGTGTAAAACGACGGTTACAATAGGACAGTCTGTATAACAAGGAATATCTAGTAGTTATGATAGGACAGCCTAAGTAACCCGATAGTTATGATAGTGTATAATGCAAGTACACTAAGTATATTCTTTCTTTTCTTTTTCTGTTGTTTAGATGATCATTTATGAACATTCAGAAACTGATTTAGGAACAGAGAGTTGGCTGTATCAACGTGGCTAAATTTTTTTAGCTCTAATTCTAAGAGTGATGATCAAATCCACTACTTGATTAGAATAGCCCAAAGGTTGATGCGGGTGTGCTGACTATAGCCTACAGTCTATCAGTTCAAAAATAGGAATGGCTAGTGCAGATAGCTCTTGTCATAATCAGAAATTCAAACTTATCCCGTGACAATTTTTCTGTCGAACCTCCTGTTATTTATGGATTACCACACTTCTGACGGAAAATACGTGAAACTGGAGGTGTAAGACTTTTTCAGTTGAAATAGCTAATAGTTACTAGATGTACCTTCGCAGGGTTCCCGAAAGTGTTCTGCTTCGAAAGTAAATAAAACCAAAATTAAGAGTAACAAATATTTTTATTTCTTGCTTTTGAAGTTCATATGTCATGC
>NW_013669352.1:98400-99128 GCF_000517525.1 Limulus polyphemus
TGTGTTGTAGCTTACAGAGTACATAATTCTTCTCGTGATTCATGGCATGCGCACATTTTATTGACGTCACGACAGTACAAATTGCAACGTTAAACATCCCCCTTATGTGACGTCATTTTAGTGTCTACCGACTGACTAAAAGACAACACACTACTGCGAGTGGTTAAAATAGGTGATAGGATCGCATGTATAACAGATAGTTGCGTATTAATGTTTTTGCCACTCCCGCGCTTCGTGGAGTGAACATAGTCTCAACTAAGAGCTACAAAACTTTTTAGGGCAGCGAGGTCAAAAACAGCGGCTTACAAGCAATAAGAAAGAGGTAAGGAGCAGCAGGAAAACAATCGCGAATCTTATTTTGAAAAACCAATTATTAGTATTGTGTACGTCATTAGATATTTTTATTCACTTGAGCGGTTTAAAAAGAAAGCAAAAAATAAGGATGATGCCGAAATTTTGCTGCCCTAAGCCTAGGCCTAATCGGCGTGTGCGGAAATACGTCACAGGTAACAGGAGATACCTGATAATTTGGAAAGACAGCCTCTGTCAATAATAAAATCATCTTGATGTCAGCACCTCAGAATAAATTTTGTAGATGAAACTTGCGATAGCGTGCTGTTAACCTGTCAACAATCATTACAGAACTATTGTTTAAAAAAAAAAGGTTCATCCATTCATGATTGACTACTATTACGACAGCGGAAGTCACGTGACGCTGGTAACACGTA
>NW_013669352.1:99529-101190 GCF_000517525.1 Limulus polyphemus
GCCAGACAATGAATCGGAATTGAATTGCAGACAGATAGCAGACGGAGAGATTGAAGATATAGACGGACAATTGAGTCAAGCGCGGTAGTAAGTAAAGTGCGTGAATTGTTCATTGTAGATTATAACGTGTGTTTAAGTTAAGATGACTGTGGAAATTAAGTGTATTGCTAAGTTGAATTGAGAATAATAAACTAGTTTTATTTGAGAAAGGACTTGTATCGCTGAAGTTCTTCAGAAAGAATTTTTACGAGTAATTAACAAACGACCAGAGACGTAACACTACTAATCAGTTTGTGTGTGTTTCCTATCTTCATATATTTCTGGCAGTTGAAGAAAAAAAACTTAGAAGGAATACATTGCGTTCTGATTTAAAGTAGAACAAAAGGAAATGATACCAAATTCATACACCAATTTGATTATATTTAGTCAAACTTTACAAGATGTACAAAGCATTACTCTAGTATTTCGTCACTAGTATAGACCTAAGGTTTGTCGTTTTAATGTTGAGTTCTATATTTTTTTAGGTTGTAGAATTCAACATAAACAAACCTTTCTCTACGAATTTCTGGAATATTTGGCCAATGAAATGATTCTTTCAGCCCGAAATTTATCTTTTAGGTAAGTTTTTGCTTTATTAATTATGACTGAAACACTTGACATGTTGTGAACTATATATATATATATATATATACATACTTAAAGGGAAATTGAAGCGTTGGCTATTTTATAATTCTACTGACATCATTGAGTATAGTTTGACATGACTATAGAGTTTTCATGTATATATACGGGCGAATGTTATTTGTGTTTTCACCTTTGGAGTTTAGTATATAAAATATTGTTAAGTTATTTCATGGAAATTATGAAGATATAACTATATCCATTTCCATTGATAGACGAATGCGATTTTCTATCTGCTCTTAGTCTTAAGTGTCTGGATGACTAAAGACTGAAACCAGCCGAGTTCTCAGAAATCCTTAAAAAAAAAACATGCTATTTACTTTTCATTTAAAACCTTCAATGTAATTTTTTAGTTTTTGTATTTGATGTTTAAGAATGTTCAGTTGTTCTATGCATACATGATTTTAATAGCGATTGACAATTACAGGATAATGAGACATGTTTCTCACTAATTCTCCCGAAATACTCTCGTCGTCTTATACAACAATACTCTCGCATCCAGACACACTATCACGCGTTAAATAATTAAATTAATATTCTAAGAAGTTTGAGTAGATAACCGGAAATTTATTCAGAGTACGAGAAAGTTATTATTAACCCAGACACGTGTGCATACTCATTAAAATAATATTTAGTATAGAAAAAAAACAAAAAACATTTGCCCCAAAACACTGCATAATTCGGTTATAACGTAAAAACTCTTAAATAAGATGCTTAACAATTTTTCTGGGACGCATGTTCAAAAATTCTATAAATAATTTTTTCGTGGCACTTATAAAAATAGACAAGAAACAATAAGTAAACTGGCTTAGCAGATATCTTGAGATTCGATTGAATTCCTTATAAGATGCGCCCATCATGACCAGGTGGTTAGGACGCTCGACTCGCAATCTGAGAGTCTCGGGTTCGAATCCCCATCTCGCCAAACATGCTCACCCTTTCAGTCGTGGGGGGCGCTATATTATGACGGTCAATTCCAC
>NW_013669352.1:101675-113222 GCF_000517525.1 Limulus polyphemus
TTTCACTGGTAGATTAGGGACGGCTAGTGCAGATAGCCCTCGTGTAGCTTTGCGCGAAATTCAAAACAAACATCCTTATAAGACACGATATATACTGAAAATAATACTAACATAACATCTTGTATTATCTGGTGTAAATGTAATATGAATAGGTTCAACAATCAACTAATCATACTGCTTGCTCCATTTTCACACAGCACTACAGGCAGACCAACAGATGAACAGGCAGCAAGATGGAAGTTCAAGGAACTCGACCTTAACAATAACGAGGTTGGTTTAACAATCTCACTGTTTAGAAGTCGTAAGAATAATGTGGGTAGTTAAAACCCTAATAAAAGTTACTGTTGCAATATAAAACGCTTAGGCTGATTCAACCAAGGAGGCTTTTGTTTGCCACAACCCAGAGGAACTTTCGTATGACGCTGGAACTCGTCAGTTTGGCTTGACCTGAAGTTTTTTGTTTTGTTTTTTTGTTTTGTTTTTGTGGTGCTATTTTTCAGAACAAAAATCGGAACTGCAGTTTTTTGCACATCTCTGATTTAAAACCCGTCATAGATCAGTTTGAAAAATGTGTTATGATTATCTGCAATCGTAGGTGATTTTCATTCGACTTAATCCGTCCCAGTAAAGGTTGCTATGAAAAAGGAAATCGAAAGAGCGCCGTATATGTCACGGTTTGATACTAATACTCCTTGTAAACATGTATATGTTGTTATTAACACGATGATTCATCGTGTGCATCAAAATCTGAACGACATCTTGAGTACATAGGTTGCTACCATAGCAACAGTAGTGTGTGTATCCTCATAGAAAACTGTTATGATATGTAACTTAAAAGACATTACCATCCTAACAATTTGTATACTTAGCAGCAGTGGTTTGTGTTACTTTCACTGACTACTAAGCCTGACTTACTGACTTTCACTAAGATATAACTAAAATTTTTAATGAAGACTGAAAATCATTAGCTTATCAAGAGCAATGTATTTAAAATAAATCCAAACATGGGATGGTTATATTTTCATTAGGTTCTCTATTTTACGCCGCCTATGCCTGATGAATTCACAATTATCAGTGTTCGTGTTACCCCTATGTCAATTCTCTTAACGTAGTGAAATTGTTTTAGCGAGTTCGCTACATATTGATGTCATGATAGATTTAGAGCGCGATCGTGCGAACTTTACCTCTTTATGGTGAATCCTGGCTTATGGCTGGTCTTTATCCCATTATGTTAAATCCTGGTTTATGGCTGGTCTTTATCCCGTTATGGTTAATCTGACTTATAACTGATCTTTATCCCTTTATGATGAATCCTTGCTTATGGCTGGGCTTTATTCCTTTATGTTAAATCCTGGCTTATGGCCGGTCTTTGTCCCTTTATAATGAATCCTGACTTATGGTAAATCTGGCTTATGGCTGGGCTTTATTCCTTTATGTTAAATCCTGGCTTATGGCCGGTCTTTGTCCCTTTATAATGAATCCTGACTTATGGTAAATCTGGCTTATGGCTGGGCTTTATTCCTTTATGTTAAATCCTGGCTTATGGCTCGATACATTTCAGTCGAAGTCACTAATCTGTATTGTAGAGACTTATCTTTCAAACAAATTAGTATTTTTAGGTCTAAGTATTATAATGAAAGACGACTTTAAGTCACAGATTTTGTTTTCTGTCAATCTTGTTCATTAGTCGATTATATATATATATATATATATTCAACCTGAGATGTGTGAAAACATACTACTTTCGACTAGAGTATTTTCATCATTACTTCCTAGACTGCAACCCAAGGAACGAGCCTTTCTACTTATGATTCTGTGCAAGTGTCAAAAAATAAAGCTGTCCATGAAAAAATTGAGCCCCCCAGTGGCACAGCAGTATGTCTGTGGACTTACAACGCTAGAAACCGGGTTTCGATATCCGTGGTGGGTAGAGCACAGATAGCCCAATGTGTAGCTTTGTGCTTAATCACAGACAAACAAACACAGAAACTAAATTAATTCGGAGAGTCGGTTGTTTAGTTACGTTTGAAAAGTATTTCACTTCTGTCGTAGTATGATGGTTAGAATAAAAAGTGAATACATAATGAGTACTGCTTATACAATCGCAATTTTTAATAAAAACGTCCTCTGGTGTCCAGATTTATAATAATTGTTTACATAAATATTAGTTGGAACGTATGAAGAATTAACTGCTGTTTTTTTTTTACTACCTTGACAATTTAGTTCCATGGCAAACCACTGAATATTGAAGTGTGGTCTACCGGAATGTTTCTCAAACTGTGTACGGCGAAATTTGTACAATTATTAAGTAGTTTTTATTTAGTAATTTAAATTTGTTATCAATTTAATAAATTTTAAAAATTTCTCATTTTATTTGTTTTCCTTCTTGATACATAGTATAACAGTAATTTCTGTTTATTTACATGTGCCGCAAAAAGTTAGGAACATTAAAAGTGTGCCGCGAGCTGAAAAAGTTTGAGAAGTACTGATCTACCGTAGTTGTTAAAAAGTGTCTTACTAGCAAGTGCCCCCAGTGGCACAGCGGTATGTCTGCGAACATACAACGCTAGAATCCGGGTTTCGATACCCGTGGTGGGCAGAGCACAGATAGCCCATTGTGTAGCTTTCTGCTTAATTACAAACAAATACAAATACAAACAAATACTAGCAAGCGCTAGGAGGATAGCCCTTTCGTTCAATTGGTAGAGCACTCGACATATGTGCAAGAAGTCTCGTCGCCATTTTGTTTTTGGTAACTTGACAGTTCGGTTCTACTGTGTGGATTTTCGTCATTGACCCATTGACTGAATTGTGATCTAAAGCCGAATTGTAGGAGTTCGAGTTTTTAAAAAGTGCCTTATTAGAGGGATAGCTTTCTAGCTTAGTTGGGTGACTAGTTTTATGTAGTGTAGTTTTGTGATACTAAATTTGTGCTTGAGGTAAGTTACTTGTATATATTTTTTGTATAGTGAATAATATCTCTCATCTTTGATGAGTGTATTAAAAAAACACTCGCCTGGTATGCAAGAGGTGTCAAGTTCCAATCCACGACGAAGAAATATGTGCCATGAAAAAAAAGGAAAATGCCACAGGACCGAGGTCAAAGACTAACACGTTAATATTATGTGAAGACTATATTAGATTATCTTGAAACTGTACCTCATTTTCCAAGGAAGATACAACACGAGTGAGTGGCTGAAATAATTGAATCAGAGAAAGGAATTGAGTGTACGCTGATTTTTAATATTAAGTGAACTTCGGGGCGATAGACCTAAAAATAAAAGCGTAACGCAGATTATAAGCCTATTTTAATTTATTTTACCCACAAATAAAACAGAGGTTGTGAACTAAAACGTGATTTTTGTTTCGTTTGTTTCGGTGTAATGTTTCTTCAAAGTTTCTTTAATAATGAGAACTGGTTTATTTTGTATACATATTTAAAAACTACAAACTACAAAAAAGGTCCTAATACCTATCAAGGTACAATCATTATTTTCGAAGATTTACGTTCAAAAATGTTTTGAAAAAAAATCACTATTATAAAGTATGTAAATTAACCAATGCTAAATTTTAAAATAGCGTATTGTAAGTTCTTATATGCGTATAATTTTACTTTTCTTTTAACACGGTAGGTTTTAGAACGAAGAAGTAAAGAATGGAAAACGTTTCGCACTTCCTGGAGACGCTTTAGAAAATCTAAAAGAAGCCGAAAGAGGTTGAAAAAGTGCTGGAGAAACCTGCTTTGGTACTGCGACAAAATAGGTAACGACGACAAGAATATCAGTTTGGAGGAATGGCTAAAGTGTATAGAAGTTAAAAAAGGTAAGAGTATGAATATTAATTAACCCACTAGTAACTAGTAACAGCGAACTTTATTACTAATGATAAGCCTCCCAGTGGCACAGCGGTATGTCTGCGGACTTACAACGCTAGAAACCGGGTTTCGATACCCGTGGTTGGCAGAGCATAGATAGCCCATTGTGTAGCTTTGTGCTTAACTTAAAACAAATAAACAAACTAATGATAAATGACAATATCGTATGTTACTACGTGATAAGCTCCATTTAAGACGTATTTTGTGAGTATTAACAACGTTTTGGAACATAAATGTTAAAATATGTCACTTATATGCTTATTTCTAACCTTCTAGTTAACAATATGGGCAAGTTTTTCGTCGATTTGAATTAGGTGCCCGCCATGACCAGAAATCCCCCGTCCTACCAAACATGCTCGCCCTTTAAGCTGTAGGGGCGTTATAATGTGCGGTCAATCCCATAATTCGTTGGTAAAAGAATAGCCCAAAAGTTGGCGGTGGGTGGTGATGACTAGCTGCCTTCCCTATAGTCTTTCACTGCTAAAGTAGGGACGGCTAGCGCAGGTAGCCCTCGTGTAGCTTTGCGTGAAATTCAAATCAAACCGATTTGAATGAAAAATTATTAGATTTTTACTTCCAGAGAATAGACTTCAGAACCTGTTTTTGTTAATTCTAAACTAATGCCTTCTGTAAAATAAGATACTTAAATATTAAGTTATGCGAACTGTATTTATCCACATGCTAATCAAATCTCATTTCCCTAGATTCATGACATAGTACTGTGTAGAATTCTGGCCTATAGGTGTCAACATGAAAAAAATAAAACACCATTTGTTATGGACAAAAACGACAGCACGCCAAGTTGTTTTTTCAAAACACATGTCCACACTTTCGCTGGGTCACACAGATAATTATAAAATACTGTGAATATTCAAAATATGTGTAGTATTTGTTTACATGAGATTTAAATTGTACTGGTTACTTAAATATTTGTTTCAGCAGCGTCGAAACCTTGTTGTTCCAGAAGACATTTTTCAATATATTTAATACTTATAATATCTATTGTTTTATGTTACAGATGAAATACGCAAACCAGATGATACTCCAAGAGGAAAAAATCCTTTTGACAGAATACTGAAACCTCTACAAGTACATTAGCCCGTTTCTCTGTTCATTCTTCAGTTTGCTGCCACCAGTGAGTGCAAAACTTCAACTTCATTCAAAGAGCTACCAATTCTCTGTGATCAGTGCCATCTAGACAATTCTCTCCAATTTTTTTTATATTATTATACTTTGAAAACAACAAAATAATGTTAAATACGTAAAACCTGAAATATAATTTTTATGTCACAAGTTATAAAAAAATAACACTCACCGTAACTTTTTGTTTTTATACATTGTCTCTATCAGCACCAGTACTAGTCGTTGTAGATCGGGTACAGACTATCATCGTCTGCCAGCTCTTAGTGTCATCTGACGTTCAATAATATAACTTACGAAATAACATCTTTAACTAATATACTGAACTTTTATTACGTATAACTAGTGCTGTGCCTGAACAGACGTGTGATTTGGGGAATTGTTGATTGTAAAATGATTTGACATTTTTCTCGGGACGCACAAGATGATTTTATTTGGAGATGAATTTACAAGACACGTGAACCTTGTTAACATAATTTTTTTTAAAAAGAAACTCAAATACTAAAAACAATTTTTTCTTAAATTATCCCAGCAAGTTTAAAAAATACTTGCAACTGATAATCTTTATTTAGGTTTAAATATAAGGTTTAAAAATTTTGGCTATGAAAGATGAATAGTACCTAAAATATTTTCTAGAAACAGCTAAAGAAAAATAATATGTAAACGATACCGTTTTAATATATCTTTGTCCTATATTTAAATATTTCTTTCTTTATTTGCAAAAATATTTAGGTTAATTACTCTTTCTCTCTTTTATACCGATTCTCACAATTTGAAAAAGCATTATTGTAAGTTATAACACGAAAGATAATACGCGATTTCAGAATAAAAACTGATTGTTTTAAATATTTTTAAAGTTTTACGTGTATGTGTGGAAAAATCATGTTGTAAATTATGTCTTGGGACTATTACCGTTTAAGTATTTGGCTACGCAGTACAGAGAGAGAACATTTTCTTATACCGATTTAACGTCATTGGATAATATTTATTATCACAGATTATCAAAAACAGCCCTAGCCTTATTTGTTTTCCCATACTTAGATAATTTTTACATTCTACACTTGACTTTGAGATATACCTATATAGTAAGTAGTGGCATCTTTTTCTTCGATTTTATTTTCATTTTTAACATCCTTAGTTTGTAGGTGTTAGTAGCCATGAACATTAAGATTAGCACTGATAAGATGTGTTGTTGTGTTAACAGATATGTGCTAAAGGATAGTTAAATACTGAAGATGATTTTGTGACTTCATACAAGTTCATTGAGTTTTTGATGGGTATCTTTTATAAATAGATCATGTATAAATATAACTTTTTTATTACTTCGGTATGAAAGTGCACGTGAGGTTTTAGCGATAAAATTCATGGTAGATTCTAACTTTATCAAATGTTTTCAGTTGCGTTAGAACGCCGATTTATGTTCAGATGTTCTTTTATTTTACTTACATTAAGATAGAATTCAATGAAATATACACTTAGAAAGTTTCTAACTTAAACATAGAAGAATTCAGTGAAATATACGTTTAGACAGAGGCGTCGCTGGCACACGGGGCCCGTCCCCCGAATCCCCAGTTGGTGTCTTGAAAAATCACAATAGAAAACCATGATTTATATCAGCGGTTCCCAACCTTTTCACAACCCCCATGTTTTTTGAGATTCCATCTACCCAACCAACTATTTTTCTTACTAATAATTAACTTGTTTTTCCATTTTTCACTATCAAATAAAAGACATATATAACTAAGTGTGCAATTAAAAGAACAGCAGAATCAAAAAACTTACTTGTTTAATGAGATGGTATTATCTTTGCGGACCCCAAGGGGATCGGGGACCACAGGGTGGGAATCACTAATCTATATCATACTGAAACGCCGAAAATAACCGCGCCTATGGGGCCCAAGCCCTGAATCTTTTACGCACCTAGCGACGCCTTTGCTCTTAGAAAGTGTTTCTAATTTAGGATAACCAAGCCAGATAAGGTGAGATCATGTTTTAAGGTGTTTTGTACAATATTTTGCCATGTAAAAATCTTGATCTTCAAAATCATCATAATTATTAATAGTTTCAAATTGATACCACTGTTTTTAGCTTTTCTTGGCCAGGTTGTTTCAAATCGGCATTGATTTTATCTAGCCATTAGTTTATATTGTAATTGTTGTAACGACGGTCAGTTATACAAAAACATGTGATTACGTTGTATTGTATGGTAACCTGTGTACGAACTGTTTGTTAATGTAGATTTAATCAAAAATCGCAACCAAAAGTACTTTTGCAGAATGCTCTAATGATGAAATATGAACCATAATACTGTCAGTATCGGTAATACTTTACTCTCAATTAAAATCGAAGTACTGTTGACAATTTTCATGATTTTAGTAACTGACATTCAGTCTCTTCACAACTAGAAAATGTGCAGAAGTCAAAGAAAGTAGTCCCTCGTGTTTTTGTCACGATCATTTTGAAATCAGAATGTTCAAATATAGCTGAAACCACGCTAAGCCTAGTGCTGTCAATTAATCTTGAAAATTTGTATCGAGTACTATCGAATAAGCTGTAAAGCGAAATGTCGAGTAAAGTTTTAAGGTTATTTTCATACTATTACTTGTTTCCTTTCAATAATATTATAGAATTAAACACTTTTAACTTCTCTTATATTTAATAGTATCTACATTTTTCAAGTATAAAATATTATATTACCTCAAACCAAAACTACTGTAGGGTGCTATCATGTGAGGAGCATCTTTTGATGATTTTTTGAGCTATTGAAACATTATATAATCTAAACAGAACTACGTTAGGATATTATTATATCATGAGAAGCTTTTACTTTTTTTTTCAGATATATAAATATCATAGAACACAAGCACAGTTATGGTGGATGTTATCATCTGAGGAGAAGCTTGTAGTTTTTTTTTTTGTTTTTGCTATTACTACGGGTTAATTTTAATTGACGTAATCTGTTGTAAACAGATAGAATACCTTCACCTATATTGTTTTTACTGGCTATACTCTCCACATGCAATTCGATATAGTTCCCTTGATAATTAGTATCTTGCTTCTTCTCTCATTATAGATAGGCTGTTTAAAACACAAATATAATCTGTTGTAAGTAATTTCTGATAGCAAATTTTAGCCAAATGTGGTCTATTTTTTCCTGAATTTATATATATATATTATAATATTGTATATAGCTGTGATGTGCATTTTTTATTTAGTAAGTTTTTATTACAAAGTCTCTTACATCCTATTTTCCTGAGTGAATGTGTCAGACATGTTTATTGTATGTTTGCTTGATTTGCTGTGCCATAATGTCCTATACTGTGTAGTCTTAGATTAATGCTAAGATTTTATTGTTATGGTTATATCTACTCAGTGTATATCATTCAGTGTTAGGAAATTTTGAACATGACCTGGTTTCTCACGTATTAAGTTATTTTCCCATCACGTGGATGCTAATAAAATTTTGAAAACCGTAATATTTTTGTGCTATTTTATTTATGTGTGTGCGTGATAATTTATTTGGAAGTCCCTTGGTGACTCAGCTGTAAGCAACATAGCTTATAACGCAAAAATTCTGGGTTCATTCTCCGCGGAGAACATAGCCCAGATGGCCGTTTTGTAACTTTGTGTTAAAGAAACAATAATTTATTTCTTACAAGTTGGAGAATGTTGGTGAATAATGAGGTTCTAATGCAAATAATTATTAAACAAGAACTTCAAAGTAATATATATATATTCCAGCTTTTTATCTCTACTTGAAATTTCGACTAAATTATTGTCAATACTGTGATGTTTGGCAAATTTTGTCAACTATGAACATTATTTGAGGGGTTTTTATTATTATTATAAAAGCATGGGGATGGGTGTCGGGTTATAATTAGAGCCATAGAAATCAATTGTACAGTTTGTTTGACAGCTTCTACCCCTGTTTTTTTAAGCATTAATCCTCTTACACGACAAAACAAAGGCCGCACAAATAAAATCAATCTGACATTCACATGAATAATTTCCTCCTGGTCACGCCCCCCAGTGGCACAGCAGTATGTCTGCGGACTTACAACGCTAGAATCCAGGTTTCGATACCCGTGGTGGGCAGAGCACAGATAACCCATTGTGTAGCTTTGTGCTTAATTACAAACAAACAAAACCTCCTGGTTCACTTTAATTTTGTAGCTCATAGAATGGCTCCGAGTTTTTTATATCAAGTACAAAATTTTAGCTCATACCTCGGTCATCTCTTAATCGATTTAAGATCTAATTGACTCTAATCTCACCTAAAAGAATTTCGATTTAAGGGTAGGCTCGTAGAGATCCTGACGAGTAATAAAATCGAAGCGTCCCACGCTTAGTATTGCTGACGCACAAAAATGTAACTAATAAAAAGGAAAAAAAATGTCTCATAGATTTATTTATTCTAATCCTGCCTAAAAGAATTTCAAGTGCTGCGGCTATTGAGTATTCCCTCTTATTTATTTTTAATCATAAACTCGGTCTAAGTTGTTCTGATTTGTTATATTTTAATCAACTATGATTTATGTCTGGTTATGTAATTCGATAAGAGAATGCGAGAATTCTTGTTCTTCGCAATGTTTCAATCGAACGTAGTATGTGGATGCCTCCGTCAGGTGGAGTTAATGTTATGATACTATAGATATGAATTATATCCGTGCAGTTTTCTTTTCGTAAATAATAAAAAAATCGTTGTTAACGAATTGGAAATTATTACTAGCGAAAACTTTTTGTTTGCCAGTCTGGTGTTATCAGTGCAAACTTCCAAGTTTTTGACATTTTAATGGGCCTAGTTTCATATCGTGCTATATCATCTACACAAACGTCTCTTTCTTGCCCTGCACAGTTTGTAATGTGTTCGTTTTACTGTCTGTTATCTGACAATTGGTAAAAGCTGTTTGCTGATGCTTCTGCTAAAAACGGTTGGGTTAAATAGGTCTTTATCTCAGAAATGAATGGAACTTTGTACCCACGAGGGTGGTTTGCTTCTAATTGCATGAGCTTCTTCTCAAATGAACATTGGTGGAACGTATCATACACACCACAATAAAAAAAAAAGACTTTGATTTTCTATTCATAAGGACCAATATCCCACGTTTTGAATACCTAGCCCATCCAAACTTTGTTTGTACCTGTTGCGTCATCGAGATCACGTGACTATTCTCACGCTCTCTAGTTTCTGGAACTATCCCGTACCTTGGCGAATGCTCTAGTATTTACTAGATAGTGTAGGCTGGTATATATAAGAGGGTGACAACGTGACGCAATAATGTGTGTGTAGATAGTGAGTAATTGAACTGCAGTCATAGGGTATTGTTGAAGTTAACGTTCGTTCGTTATAGTGTTTGTTTTAGCGCGAATATTGAAATTAAGTGTATCGTAAAGTTATATTCGGAAAGAATAAACCAGTTTTATTAAGTAAAGACTTGCGTCGTCAAAGTTTCGTTGGAACGAAATTACGGAAAAATCAATTAACAAACGGAAACGTAACAGTACCTTTAATATTCGAAATGTCAATTAATCTAGCCAAATCAATTTCCCTGCTTAATGTGACACTTGGATAACTTTTACATGCCTTGCGTCTCATCCTCAAGTCTCTAGTATACTTTTACTAGTAATACAGATATATATGTATATAAAATCAAATCTTTATTTTGTGCGTGTACAAACAATGTTAAGAGTGCTGTAACTTTGAAACAACTGATTTACGTTAACAAAGCATATGCTATAATATATTTATTTCTTGAATGAGAAAAACACGTGAAGCACACTTAATCAAATTTACAAAGTTGGAAAAAACATTCGTGCTTTTCCTCGTAGAGTAACCGTTTAAACATTTTGTGATAGTTTAAAATTTCATACAATATAGGTGCTAGCATGCTTTCACATTCAAATAATTAGTGATGACCAGTTTGACATAAATCCGATGTTTTGAGGGTGCATGAGGAAGGGCAAATCAACAAGTTTCTTAATGCAATCTTCTTCTCTTATAGTGAGCTACAATACACATAAAATAGTGTAACTAATAAATTTTCAAAAGTCCGTCAAAATATAAGAATAAATATGGTAGTGCCATTTCTCATGAATCGGCTGTTGAGTTTTTATAATATTCGTACATCCAACAAATTGTTAAGGTTATAAGAAGCCAGCAGGTTTGATGTTTAATCGGGATTTACGACATCTGAAGCTTCATAGTATAATTTTTAAATAGATAGGAAAGACGTTAAGTTATTGATAAATCAAATACATTTTCTAAATGTCTAAGCTTCAAAATGTACTGTTTAAATAAAGGACATTAAATTTCATGGAGCATAATACAGGAAAACTAGGTGTAGAACAAGGATTGACAAGACAAAATAAATCTATCTAGAATTTTATACAGTCAACCACTGTGAGGCAAACTTTATATATTGCTACGTCTCCGTTCGTTAATTAACTTTCCGTAACTTCGTTCCGACGAACTTTAGCGACACAAGTCCTTACTTAATAAAACTGGTTTATTCTTTCCGTAATACAACTTTACG
>NW_013669353.1:0-4690 GCF_000517525.1 Limulus polyphemus
AATGACGTGGAGTGATACTAGTCACGTGACCTCGATGTTGTAACAATATCTTTCGTTGAGCTATGCGTCACTTTTAGTTCTCTAAAAGTCCCTATCGTTTCATGCCTTTTTTTTATTTTATCTTTGCTAAAAGAGACCTGTGTCTACAGGCAGGGCTTGTTAAAGATAAGCAACACTCCTCCAATTCCGACATTACTAGCATCACAATCCAGTATGTACGGCAGTAAGGGATCTGGAAGCTTTTAAAGTGGAGTGGAGGCCAATTTTTCTTTCAACGTCTTGAAAGAATGCTGGCAAGAAACTGTCCATTCAAACTTCTGGCCTTTTTTAGTCAAATCATGTAGTGGAGCAGCTATAGTTGCAAAGTCCTTCACAAACTTCCGGTAATAAGTACAGAGTCCCAAGAAACTTCTTAACTCTCCCACATTGTCTGGTGTTGGCCAAACTTTCTACTCAGACGTACATTACTAGTTTCGTATAATAGCAAGTGTTGCTAATAAACATATTAACTATAAGCCTAGTGGTGACAGTACGAAATATATTCTCGTTTACATTTATTTTCTTATCCGTCCCACTCTCTGACACCAATTTGTTATGTCTCTGTGCTCGTTTGTTAATTCTCTGTAGAAATCCTTTCCGATGAAACTTTAGCGATACAAGTCATTTCTTAAATAAAACTAATTTATTATTTCTCAATACAACTTTGCAATACACTTAATTTCCACAGTTACTTTAACTTAAAAACACGCTATAATTTACAACAATTCACGCACTTTACTTACGACTTGACTCGATTATCTGTCTCTATATCTCTCTGTCTGCAATTAAATTATTGCCGTCACTTTATTTGCCGGCTTATCTACAATAAAAGCGCGCATCTAGCAAACGCTAGGACGTTCGACCGGCACCTTGATCTTTCTAAAACTCCAGCACATGCTCCCAATGTCGCACGACTTCCGCTGTCGTAACAATAGTAATTCTTAGTAATTGATAAATAAATTGAAAAATAATGGTTATAAGGACTGGTGTGGAAATATATATATATATATATACTTTTTAATAACAAATATGAAATTGCATTAAAATTAATCTCTTGCTCATGGAAACTACCTTGTGGAGAAACTTTGAGGGCGCAAGTTACTCAAGGTTATCTTTGGTGTAAGTAACTAACGTTAACATATTTAGATTTTGTTGGGGGAGGAGAGACCAAGGTGAGGCAGCTGGGTTTGTCTCAGCTCACTCAGTGAGGGCTTAAGAACTATTAAGCTAGAGGTACTTAGTTCTGTTTAGTATCACTAATTATTAAATAAAAGAGTGGAGGTTGGGAGTTTTACATTTAAGGGTGATTTAAATCTACTGTAAGGTTATATCTAAATATTAAGGGTAACTGCCTTCCCACATCTGGTTGTAGACAGCGAAAGGCAGTAGGGGGTGAGCAGTATTCCAAATCTTGAACAGTTGATAGAAGATAAAAACAGGATCGAACATGATGACTGCATTAATTCTGAGCTTGTAAAGAAAAATTTGGGAAGTTTAAAGAACAATAAGGTTCCTGTGCCAGATAATATTTTCCCAAGGGTTTTGAAGGAGGTTAAGGATTAGATATAGAGCCACTTGCTACTATTTTTGTAATTCCTTGAATAGTGGGCAGGTACCAGGGGATTGAAAGTTAGCTAATGTCACTCTTCTTTTCAGGGGAAATGATAAAAATTGTCCCAGTAATTATGGGCCCATTAGTCTTGCATCAGTTGTGGGACGAGTTTTGTAAAGTCTGATCAAAGATACTTTGCAAAGCCATTTAACAAAGTTTATGATTTTATTGGATAGTCAACATAAAGAGAAATATTGCCTTACAAATCTTTTGACATGAGGGTAAGGGTGTAGATTTGTTTTATTTGGATTTTCATAAAGCGTTTGATAAGGTTCCACATAAAAGGATTGTAAAAACAATAATATCTATGGTTGTGGGAGATAAGTTAGCAAATTTGATAGAAGAGTAGTTGGATGGAAGAAAGCAGGGAGTTGTTACAAATGGAGCTCAGTCAAACTGGATTAATGTCACAAGTGGGGTACCTTAGGGCTCAGTCTTAGAACCTTTGCTCTTCTTGGTTTACATAAATGACATAGATGAAGGAATGGTCAATAAATGACTTAAATTTGCAGATTATACTAAGGTCTTGGATGTTAATAGCTTTGAAGATGCTGCTGCTGAGTTACAAAATGATTTAGATCATTTAGAGAGGTTGGCAAATAAATGGCAAATGGGTTTTAATTATAATAAATGCAAGATAATTTGGACAGGATAGGAGTCAACTTCAGCTAAGACAGTTTTATTTTTGTAACAGGGCGGTTGATCTTTGAAATGGGTTGCCTTCGGATGCTGTGGAGGCAGTAAATTTAAATGAATTTAAAAGAAAACTTGATAAGTATATGAACAATAAGAGCTGGCTTTAAGATTTTTCAAATTATTAATAGTTTTATTTTAGTTCAGAGGATGGGACAGCCGAGATGGACCAATAGGTCACATGTTGTCCCAAAACATTATATTATGTTGTGGGTTCAAGCACTCAACTCCTAACCCTTAACTGAATTTCCTTAGTTGCTGGCTAGTTTGACATTGGCGACTGGATCTTGTTTTATAGATGGAATATCCCCAACGCATTTGGGTGCTATGGCCACAGACATTATTCGTTGTGAGTTTTAATTATGACAAATAGGACTGGTAGTAGAAAATTAATTTTGAATTTTTAGGCTCTTTGTAATGTTTGTGTGATATATATATATATCACAGTTTAGTTAATATTTACATCAAAAAGGAATAAATCTGTTGGTGAAATAAAACAAAGCATATTTGTAATAAAAGACAAGCCTTAAACAAAAACTCTGGAGAACAAAATAAAGTTACCAGGACACAGGCTATAATGTGGCGTATAAGATGTGTGCTGCTTTTTGGAGATGTCTGCGGAAGTAGGACCAATATAAACGAAAAGAAATGTTACTAATATTACTTTATTAATTTGAGCTTTTACTATCATAATGAAGACTGGAATTTCAACTTCAGGAGGTACGGTTTTTTTACTTACCACCTTCATTGGTAGGATTTTTTCTTATTAATTTTTCATTTATTTTCTTCTGAGAGCAGTCACCTTCCCACAACTGCCTGCAGGAAGTTAAATATGATATAGATGTGGAACGTTGTGGGCTTGAGCACCCACATGAAAAATTACATTTTTCACTTTTATTCTATTTTTTCATATTTTAATTTCTTCTTCTTATTATTTCTTTGTATGTGAGACTTTGTGAATTCAGTTTAAGACTGATAGACGGTGTATTACCACCACTATGTGGGTTCTACTTTCGTATTCACCTTCAAAATCCAGGACACGTCTTATACCTCACATTATAGCCTTTGCCCTGGTGACTTTGTTTTGTTGTGCACAGTTTTTGTTTAAAGCTTGGTATATATTATAAATGTATAGAGGATCACTATGTGAGTAAAACGAACCTAAACACACCATACAACTCTTTATATCAATACATCAATATTAATCTGTTTTTAAGATCCAGAAAATTGTTCATTGTAACTTTGCAATTAACATATTTTCCTTGACTACACTTAAAAAGTATTATGGTTTGTTAATTGTTCACTCAATCATTTGAGCAAAATTTTGACACCATTGGATATTTAAAAATAATTTAATTAAATATAATTTAAACTGTTTGTGTATTGCATTGCATACAACACTACCAAAATAACCATGTTTTATAAGAACGACAACATTTCTTTTTCTGAAACTCAGTTATTTTTGCAATTAAAATTTCTTGATGTATTGAGGATTAAAGAAATTGATCCGTCTTTTTTCTACTTGTCCACTTTCTTCTGATTTTGATTTATTCTAATTGGTCTATTTTCTTCTATCTTTAATATAGGAAATTATCAGAAAACAATAAAGTACGATGGTACAAGGAGTGCTGTTCGGAATAGTTCTTTGTGTTGGATTTGGATGGATTGTGTTGAGTGTAACATCGTTGGAGTTTGAAAATCGAACAATACCTGACCCTTCTTCGTATTTATACTACTCAAACCCACGAACATCAAGTATTCAGCGGGAATACCTTATTCTGGAAATTCACCCAAGGACCTTTTTCTTGTGTCCTAAACATTTTTCTATTTATGCAGTGAGTAATAATAAATTAATTATTTTAAGAAAATAGATTATACTTGTAAATCAATGTAGTTTCTTGGTTCAATTACTTAGGCTTCTGTGTTAAAACTCTAATCAGTGAAAAATGCAAATGACCAGCAAGGGATACGATAGGGAAGTACAATTAAAATATTGTTTAAAGTGACAAAATACATCGTATCAATATATATACAATCCCTTAGGCTTCTCTGTATATTAAATGTTTATAATTTTTAGAAAAATTAATAGTTGAATCTTTAGTTATTATGAAGTGCGTAAAACCTCAAACTTAGTTACTACTAAAACTTCACACTTAGTACATCTTTATTGTTGTCACGTGAGACCTAAACTGATTCAGTGAAGGCCCGATGCATATATTATTCTTTAGTAATATCTTCATAAGTTATAATCAGGACCGCCAAGAGCCAAAACGTGCCTCCTCCCCACAAATAGTTTTTGGAATGATGTTGTTACGTCTCCGTTTGTTAATTGATTTTTCCGTAACT
>NW_013669353.1:5563-14884 GCF_000517525.1 Limulus polyphemus
CGCTGTAACAACGAACATCAATAGTGCTCTCTGACTGCAGTTCAATTACTCACTATCTATACAAACATTGCATTAATCTCGTCACGTTTTCCCCTCTTTTATATACCCGCCTACCCTATATCTAGTAAGAACTAGAACATTCGCCAAAGTACAGGATAATTCTAGAAAGTAGAGAGCGTGAGAATCACATGATCTCGATGACGCAACAATGCCATGTACAAGTGATTGAAAGTGCGGTTAATATTTGATTCAACGTTTCGCACTGATTTGATACAATCCGAACACATTTTTTCAATTTTTGCCAACCTAATAGGACTTCTGGTAGGCAATAGGTCCTGGCTAATATCCCGAACTTCCCCTCCCTCTTGGACCTAGATAGGATTTGTAGTATTTAGAATTTAGAAATAAAAATTATTTTTATATTCCAGTTATAAATTTTCTCACATTATTTTTAATTAGGCATTCATATACGTTGTCATTGTACAAAATAATACTAACCATAAAAAATTTTAGGTCACATATAAAAATTACTTCAGACTTTAGTAACGTTCAGTAGCTAATAGAGCATTCATGGTCACGTGAGAGACTCTTAAACTGTTGTATTATAACTTTATAAGGAATTTGAAATATATTGACAAAACAAAATGCATTTTGTAAAGTTTTTTGGAACTTAAATTACTATGATATGAAAACATTTCTTCTGTGCCGTTTTTATCCTTTCCTAAGCTCCAGTTTTTTATTTTGCTAATAGATATATTATGATTGTGTTGTAGGCTGTTTTTATATTTTAATTTAAACATTTTGTATTGTTTACGAGAGGGAGTTTTAGCAGGATGTAGTGATGACGCGTGTTGCTTAGAAGGTTCCTGAGTGTCTAGATTTGACATGACATTTTAAATTTTCATGAGATTTGAGGGAAAGCAAATATTGTGATATATATATATATAATATATATATATATACAAACACGAGTGAATTAGCCAGACAGATAGTTAGTTAGTTCTTAAGTCAGTTCAGCGCTGTAAATTTTGAAATTGTGTCTCAACAAACAAGAGATAGATTATTTAGTTGGAAGAACTCTCATCGATTTGAAGAATAAGGGTATCATCGTTAGGGCAATAAATACAACAATTCATGAAATTCGAGACAACTCTGGATAGGACATTGCAAGATGTGAAGTTGTATAGATAGTACTTCCACATTGAAGAACATCAGGTAGTCACCTTCGAGACAATATGTAGGAAAGTCTGATGTTATATCTTCACACAAAGACAGCTTACCACCTCACTTGGAAGAGCTGTGTGATTGAGTATGTGGAGGTTTTATAACTGATCAACATCAGTATCTGTAATATCAAGATATTTCCTCTAGTGGACCTCATGACTTAGGTTGGACAAATAAAATATCTCATAACATTCCTACTGGAGTTGCATTTCGTATGGCAGTTAGTTAGCCAGACGAATCCCAGTTGCAAAACGGACTGAGACTTCCAAAGGAAAGGTGAAAATTCCAAAAATCAGTGACAAGTGGTGAATATGTGATATATCAAGGTGAAACTGAATTAACTTCAGAACTGCATTAAGTAAGTCTGATAGATAATAGAATATTCGATCAAGATATCAATTTTTCAGTGATATTTTACCTCTTGCTGACTGATTCAATCTGAAGTGAAATAATGGAAGTGGATATGAAGTGTAAAATAGAATGTACAATCTTTATAATCACAGTAAAGCACAAACACAGTGTTTGCACATGCTATTTTCTTATTTGAGACAATGACTTTTACTGTATCTTCTATTCCAAACATTCAAGTAACAGACTGTTCATATGCAACGTTCCTTAGTCTGCAAGAAACCTCACATTTACCCAGAACGACATTTTTCTCAATACAGAATATATATCAGATTGATATGGATCTAAATAGAATAGTAATAGTTCCACTAGATTTGAGAGTGTTGCTAACTAAAATGTGTGAATCAACTCATGAATGAAATGTAACATCTATCTATTTCATTTGGTATTGCTGTGTAATTGCATTTAGCTCTGATAAAATTTTATGTGGAAGGAGTCTAAAAGGAAGCAACACGTCAGTGTTGATGAATTTCCATGGTCAAAAGATCGAGGTTGGCCTGATTATGGTGACTGTCTTATTTTGATTACTTCCGTAGGAAACAGAGTTCGTACTCTTGCCCTCATTTCTTTCCTGCTGGACCTGATTCTCTATTTGTATAAGAGTCACAGTGGTGAAAGGAATGTGGCTGGGTTCTATGGTCGCTGTGTTAGTTGTTGTCATGGCAGTAATGATAGTGGGCAGCACCCATACACATAGGTCAGCTGTGAGATCAGATGAAACCTGGTGGACCAGGACAACCACAAATGTTAGGGATATATTATCAGCAGACAATAATCATGGAAATTTTGTTTGTTGAATTTTGCACAAAACTACTCTATGACTATTTGCACTAGCTATCCCTAATTATAAAAGGTGATAAATTAGAGGGAAATCAGCTATCCAACACCACACACTGTCAACTCTTGAGCTGCTTTTTACCAATGAAGGGCGAATATGTTCTCCTGCAAGTCGAGCACCCTATCCACCAGGCAATGCCAAGTTCTATACATGTGAGCATACATCCTTCATGCCTGTTTTCTGTTGTATATCATAGAATCACTGACTGTTTTGGTTATCTCATCATTTTTAACTGCATTTACCAGATATTTTTAATACAGAAGAGAAGATAGTACAAATGAATCTCCAACCAGAAGAGACGTACCTCTACCATGCAGAATCTCTGTGAGGCTAATAAAGATTTTTCCTGTGGTCTGAGCACTAAAACACAGGAATGATTATGTTAGCAAGATCTTCAACCCCTTTAATGACACTGATGGTGGTTACTTTCTTGAAGTCAAACCTGACTGAAGAACAAATCAAGCAGTTGGAGTAGGTTATGTGCCGTGTTCATTTTATTTTTGATGCTTTTCATTGTGTAAAACACTAATTTATGGTACAATGTTTACTACTCTAAGCTTATTAGACACAATAGAGTTTGTTTATCATTACAAGGTTCTGTAGTTAGAGATTGTAAACTCACTTTCATTGTTCATAATCAAGGTTTCACATTTTGCATTTTAAGTACAAAGTTCATTCAATTCTGTGGGAAATTCAGCAATATCATTGGTATAGATTAAGGGTTTAGATATTTAATAGAGGGTCACGATCTTATAAAAACGTTCATGCCAACACTTTAATTCATTGGGTTATTGTTTAGGATAACAATGAAAAACTTTGGTGTATTGACTATAATTGCTTTTTACCTTTTGTTAATTTAAGTTATTATTATATATAGTTAATATTAGCTATCTACCAGTTCCGTATACAGTATCGCATTATGTCATTAGTTTAGTTAAAGTAGTTTTTGACGATTACCTTCTTTGTCATATTGATGAGTGTTGTCACTTCCTTTTCTAAGTCTTATTATATTCATTGAACTTTCTACTTTCTAGAGTCTTATTGTGTTTCTTTTCCTGCTTTTACAGAATTTTTAATGTTATATATTACTTCCTATAGCTAACTCTATGGTCCCCCCAGTGGCACAGTGGTATGTCTACGGACTTCCAACGCTAGAATCCGGGTTTCGATACCCGTGGTGTGCAGAGCACAGATAGCCCATTGTGTAACTTTGTGCTTAATTACAAACAGACAAACAAAGCTAACTCTATGTATTTGTTACATGGTATATTTGACAAGGTTTCTAGACACACCACATACTATGCTTAGAATGTTGTTTTCTTTGCATTAAATTTAACATTATTACACTTTCATGAACAATTCAGGTATTATTTTATTTATTTTTCGTTTTGTATCATCATAAGCATTAGTTCTTTTTGTAACGAATTGTGATTGGTTGACAGGCTAGATCGAGATCAAATTCAGCATCATAGTGATCCAATAAATGTACCTGATTGGACCATTTTGCTTCATTACTCAAACAAATTCCTAAAAGCTGGCATCCCTGCAGATAGTACGTCATTTTCCTACGAATTCGAAAATACTTAGGACAATAAAATCATATGTAATTAACATCAGTGTAAAATGTAATAGAAACTGCACATAAAACTAAAAGTGCAACACGTCCCTGAAGTCCTAATCGTTTATTATATGGATATAAACACTGAGTTGTTTTCCATTTGTGTACTGTTACGACAGCGGAGGTCACGTGACGCTAGTAACACGTCACGCGCTTCTAGAACGTTCATGAAGCCTCGGGAGGTTACTAGATTTCGGTATTCTTGTACATATAAGACGGTCAAGACGTGACGGCAACAATGTAATGTGTAACTGAACTGCGGACAGAGAGAGAGAGACATATTGTTGAGCACGTGAGACGTTCGTTGTGAATTATAACGTTTGTTATAGCGTGACCGTGGAAATTAATTGTATTGCAAAGTTGTATTTTAGAAAGAATAAACCAGTTTTATTTAAGAAAGGACTTGTATCGCTAAAGTTTCTTCAGTATGAAATTATACGGAAAATTAACCAACGAACGGAGGCGTAACAGTACTAACTACAACCGTACTTGTATTCACAACAAATCCCCATCTCTTACCATTTGTTTCTGAAACAATACTCGTGCATCGTTTTGAAACTAAGTGTGAAAGTTTTATACTTAAATGCATTTAGCCCAGTTTAAATTGAAATATTTTTCGATTGTAGAATTAAATAACTTACTTCATTTCATTAAGCGATTAACAAGAAAAATTATAAACTGATTGCTGCTTTAGTGGTTTAGCTTTAATCCTTAATCCGTGGGTCGTGATCCAAAATTAGGTCATCAGAATGTGCAAAAATTTTAAAATAGATAATAGTTTATTTATTTATTTAGTAAGCCATATGTTTTTGCATTAAAGCTATTTACTTGGTCATGATTGGCCATTAATTGTTACAAATGAATCCTAAACGAAAAATGGTAGCGGTACCATTGTTTTAGGGAATACACATTTATATTTACTGTGAGACTCTCAGCCTGAGGTGTTTTCCTTAAAAAAAATCATTTTTTTACAGACTGGTCAATAAAAATAAGAAAATACACATAGAATCGTTGAGCAGTTTTGTATATTAATACAGCCATTCGAATTTGTTTTTATTTTTTCAATTTCTGATGGACAAAATATTCCATTTTTGTACTGTTAATGTGTTTCACGGTTTTATTGCATGTAGATAAGCCAGAAGCTAGTACTGTCTCAAAAACTTTATCAGTTGCCTGCTGGCGAACAGTGGGGTGAAAAAACTCAAAATGTGACTGTAAATGATGTTCTTTCTAATTCAGGTGAGATTATAAGAATAAATCCTTCATATTTCATTATACTTTTCAGTTCTTAAATTTGCGAAAAACAAGCTTTAATTGTTGAATTTGTGGAGATAGATCTATTTAATAATTGAGAGATCAACAAAATATCTATTATGAAGTAATTCAGAGTTCTCTGACTTTGACTGAATTTGATAAAGAAAGAGTCTAGACACAATATGCAAAACACAATGAAATTATCTTTATTTCTACATAAAAACACAATCAGTATGTGTGCACTTGGTTGAATAAACAGGATAAACTGTCATTCTGTTTGAATATTTTCAATGGTTACCTCTTCAGGATTCTGTTCCAGACTAAACTCATTCAAGATGATGCTCCAGACAGAGTAACCAAATGCAAAGTTCCTTAGCATACAAGAAATATTGCATTTACACGGTGTGGCCAGTGCTACTCAGTGACTGGTCATTCTCAATATAGGTGGGGACTATGAGGTTGTAACCTCTAGACAGCACCTGTATAGTTGTTGAAGGACACTGCTGTCACCATACTTACACAAGATATAGTATTGTGCAACAACATCATTGGTAGAACATGTATTATCCACTTTGAGAACAACAAAGGAACAAAGGCAGGGTTTAATGAACTCATCTTAATTACTTTCTTGACCACGTATTACGTGAAACCTGCATATATACAGATCATAGTATAAATTCAGAATAAATACTATAATATTACAATAAGATATAAATACTTGGTATATTCAAACAAAAGCAAACACATATTATGCTAAGCACAATCAACATGAAAAGATGCCCCCCCCCCCCGAAAATTTGTAAAAAAAGTAGGTGCTATGAAATTAAATCTGTTATTAGCTGTTTCAATCATTGGTCGTCACATATGTACATGTACATACTTCGGAAATAACATGTTAGCATGCTCTATTTTTCTGGGGTGCTTTTCCATAAATAACTTATATACAGTTTTAATGTTGATAGCAGTGCCATAATGATTATGTATTAAAGCTAGAGCACTCAGTCTTTCTTTGGTTTGTGTACACCTCAGGTAATTATTCAGCTAGCAGAAAGCAGATGCCAAACATTCACATGAAAATGAACTTAGTGGCAATATGACAAGTATTTTCAGTATCATAAAGATATTTGGTACACTGAAGCATCACAACTATCAAGATTTGGTAAATCTTCCCTGAAAAAATGTATAGCCTGTCTGATATCATAGATAGAAAACTCTTGTGTGAGTTTTAATGGCATAAGTTTCTAAGTTGATGTTCCTTGGTTTACATGTGCATAAAATCTGAAGGAATGATTACTGATAATGTGGTCAAGAAAAGTAATGGTTACTGTTTTTTAAAGTAATCTTCCAAGGAACTGTATTCTGTATTTGTGTATTTGTTTGCAATATTACTGCCGTGCTTGAAGATACGATGTGAATAATCATATACATTCACTCTTAATGAAGTCAGTTCTTTACAACATTGTTCTATTAGGGAAACACTAGAAACAATGTCTTGGCTTGGACCTTGCAAATTTACAGAAGATTTTTTCAAATAGTAAAAGGAGTGTTGTAAAGTGGTTAAACAAAAATGAATTCAAAAGAATTCCAGTATCTTTAGATAGGCCATGGCATTTTTCTTATTTTCAGAAGCCCCATTTCAATATTATCATCTCTATACACAATAACATCATACATGTGAAGTAAGAATGGATGACATAAACAGAACTTTTCCCAACCTTCAGTATTCTCAATCCAGCGTGATATGCACACATTAAGTAGTGGAAGACGTAATGAAGCTGCTCCATACTGGATGCACTTTTGATAGATCGCCTTTAATAGTTCACCACGTTTAAGTGAGGATTTAATCCAAATAGTTATACCTTTAAACTAACTTGATCGATACGATTTCGTGTTGGTGGAACTGAGCATGAATTTATAATAGCAAGATTAAGTGAGTGACCTGTGCAATGAGTGCACAAGGCCGTGCTTTGCATATCTCGAATTTGGACACCATATCTTTCGCCAGCCATGGTGAATGCTCCATCATATCCTTGACCATGAAATTCATTTAGAGTTAATCCAACATCAGTCAATATCTTTGTAATTGCACATACAGTATCTGTTGCTCTGACCCTCTGTAACTTAACAATGCCAATAAATTTTTCCCTAATTTCACAGTTGTTATCTACAAAACAGAGACATGTTGGTAAATGTTGTACATTGTGAGAAGGCACTCAATCAGCAAGAACAGAGAGTAGAATCCAGCCTTTTTTACTTCATCAATAATTTTTACTTGAATTACATCATACCCCATGACATTGATGATGTAATATTGGGAGTGGTGAGATAAATATGTAGCTCTCAGTATTTCATCATTTTATGTATAATGTTTAAGAAAGGCCAGACAATTGCCAGGATTTTTGAAAGAATTTACATCTTTGGTAAAAAACACGAAATGCCAAGCCTTGTTTTACTAAAAACAAAATGGCATGAACACTTTGATGAATAATATGTTTATTCTAAGTTATACAAGCTTGAAGGGCACTGCTGGTAATAATATTAGTTCTACTGGATGGTGGATGTTTAATGGAAGCCTTCAAAGCATCGGCAGCCAGCAAAGAATCACGATGATAAGCAAGCTTAGAATGATTTGCTTTAAGTATCACTTATTTTTTACCCAGTTGTTAAATGATTTGTTGATAAGTACTACTTTATCACGTTGACTATGCACTGGAAGAAGGGTAGCACAAGGAACACAAAATATGCTATCCAATATTGGGCTGTATAATAACCATTGGTATTTTTCAAGCCAAACTATTTTAAACTTGTGGTTACACCCATGAGAAAAGGTGGTAGAAAAATGTTTGGTGATGCCACATGCTTATAAAGATAGGAATACTTTTCAGCACTTGATAAATTACTAATAACTTAGCATTTTTCGTCAAGTGATTTTGGTGTCAATAAATTGTTAGTGTCAATGCATGGCTCAGTGACTACATTACAAATCTCTGATAAATTCATGATTGCTGTAGTGCAGTGTGATGATGATAGTCCAGGAAGAATTAAAGACGTGACTTTATAGCTTTAACATAACATTGTAGTTTATATTGTTGCGTCAGCGAGGTCACGTGACTAGTATCACGCCACGTAATTCTCGAACCTTCGTGAATTGTCGGGAGATTACTAGATATAGTGTATTCTTGTATATATAAGACGTTGACAACGTGACGGGACAACAGAGTTAATGACTAATTGAATGTATGCGGACAAAATGTTGTTGGCCACGTGAGACGTGAATTATAGTGTTGTTATAGAGCGACTGTTGAAATTAAGTGTTTCATAAGTTGTATTCGGAAAGAATAAACCAGTTTTATTTAAGAAAGGACTTGTGTCGCTAAAGTTTCGTCGGAACGAATTTACGGAAAATTAACTGACGAACGGAGACATAACAATATGATACATAAAATAATGTTACGACAGCGGAGGTCACGTGACGCTAGTAACACGCCATATTCTCGAAGCTTCCTGAAGTCTCGAGAGATTACTAGATATGCGGTATTCTTGTATATACAAGACCGGTAAGAACTGATGGCAACAATGTAATTGAACTGCAGACAGAGAGACTGACGATTGAGTCGAGCACGTGAGTCATTCATTGTAAATTATAGCGTTTGTTTAACTTATAGTGTGACCGTTGAAATTAAGTGAATTTCAAAGTTGTATTGAGAAAGAATAAACTAGTTTTATTTAAGGAAAGGACTTGTGTCGCTAAAGTTTCATCGGAAAGAAATTATATGGGAAGTTAACTAACGACCAGAGACATAACAAATTGGTGTCAGAAGTGCGATGAGACCCAACGTTGCTGTGTGGACTTAAGGGCTCTTAACAGTATAACCGAAAAAGACTCATACCCACTGCCAGTAATTGATGATACTCTTGATGCCCTAAGTGGAGCCAGGTGATTCTCAACTCTGGACTTAAAGTCAGGTTCCATCAAGTA
>NW_013669353.1:15884-23145 GCF_000517525.1 Limulus polyphemus
CAAACGTAGCTTCGGCTATTAGTGATTTCTTCTTCAGATTTGGTCTGCCATATGAACTGCATTCAGATCAAGGTCGTAACTTCGAATCAGCTGTGTTCCAAGAATGCTGCAAGTTGTTTGGCATTCGAAAGACCAGGACAATGCCACTTCACCCACAGTCCAATTGGATGGTAGAAAAATACAATTGGACACTGGGACAGGAATTGGCAAAGTTTTGTAATAGCCGCCAAGATGACTGGGATGTCTTACTCCCTCCACTATTGGTGGCTTATAGGACAGCAGAGCATGAAATCACTGGATACACTCCAGCAAAGTTGATGTTTGGTCGGGAACTTCGGTTGCCAGTGGATCTGTTAACAGGACGCCCACCTTATGAAGAGTTGCCTGAGAATGTGTCTGAGTTTGTGAAAGTGTTATCAGAAAGGATGGATGATATTCAACTTCAAGTGCGTTCAAACTTGAAAACGTCTGCTGATTCGATGAAGTTATCTTATGATAAGAGATCTACTGAAGTCTGCTTTGTACCAGGAGACAATGTGTGGTTGTACAATCCCAGGAAGACCAAAGGGAAGTCCCCTAAGTTGTCTTCTCCATGGAAGGCCCATATGACATAATGGATCATCTCTCTGACGTGACTTTCCGGATAAAATGTGGTCGGCGAGGTAAGCCAAAGGTGATACTATTCACGTGACCTCGCTGACGCAACAATATGTATAGACAATAAATTATTTCTGTTGTTTATTGCCATTTCAGGAAAGGAAAGTTATGATAATCAATCTCTTCTCTTATTTATTTCCTGGGTTGACAAATGCTTAGTTAGCAATAATTTCTCACGCGTTTACCCATTTTCAAATAATTTTGCCCCCCAGTGGCACAGCGGTAAGTCTGCGAACGTGGAACGCTAGAATCCGGGTTTCGATACCCGTGGTGGGCAGAGCACAGATAGCCCATTGTGTAGCTTTGTGCTTAATCAAACAAACTACATATTTTTAAAGTGTTAGTTAGTTTTGTCATAATGATTTCTTGTGTCTTACATATTTTGTTTATACATTGTGAATTAAATCAGTATCTTTTAAATTTCATTAATTTTGTTCATTGTACAACATAATTTCAGAAACATCATAATTTCCAATAAACTCGTTTGTTGGACTCGTTCTCTTTGTTGCAGTTTGTCTAAACAAAAAAAAAAAGTTTGACATGAGATTGCCCTAATATTGATCAAATTAGACCTCAGATGAGTATAATGAACAGTTTTCCTTAAACGAATGTATAATATGACAAATTTTTGTGAAGAAGTTATTATTTTTTATTGTAATTCATATTCACTAGGTTACAACCTGAAACTAGCACAAGGAGAAAAAAAATTCAAAACTAGAGACAAAGTACTTGGTGGATGACATAAAATATCAATAAACATATTCATTCCAAGGATCTTGTATTAGAGATGGTTGTAATTTGACTAATTAATTGGGTAAATTGTGAATAAACTTGGAAGGAGAGAAACTTGAGTTTTTTGGTGGTTATACAGAATTGATGAAAGTGCTATTATTGTATTGATTCAAGATATATAAACCAGATTTGTAACATTATTTGCTGTTTTAAGAAAGGCTGACATCAGAGTGTATTTCAAAGATTAACATTATATCTTTTGAATGGTTTAATATTTTCAAAATAAGCACAAAAGTATCTTGTCTTGAACTGCTTGTTTAAGGTTTAATTATGTACTTTTTATTAAATATTAGAAAATAATGCTGTTGTTACTTTGTATTCTTGATATTAAAAAAAGTCCCAATATAATAAGTTTGATAACTTGAAAGTAGACCTTCAGAAAGTGCTTGAGTTATCATGTTTGTTCTGTTGTTATTTATCTGTGCATGGGATAAGTCCTGATTTTGATCTATTTGTAAATTCCTGTTTCAGTAAACCCAACTGCCTGTCCCACGTTGAATGAGTGCCTTGGATACCAGGGCTGTTTATTCAAGTTTGGTAATGAGTTTTGTCAGCAAGACCCAGCTGCTTCTGTCCGTAAAGTATTGAATGTGAATATCACGTGCCTTTATGATGAGAGTTTCTTTTCTCAAATCACAGACTGGAAAGTTGAACAAGCAGAATGGCATGAGCGTACCAAACAACTTTTGTCTCTTTATTATAAATCTCGTGTAGAACATGGAATAAGAGATTATGCCAGAACAGTCATTAATAAATTAGTATTACAAGAAGATGACATTTTTAGTTTTTCTTGTCCCAAACTAGGAGAAGCACAAGAAAAAGGGTAATTTTTTTTCATTTAATGTCTACCTTCTTCCTGTTCCTTTCTATCTAATTACCTTTAATTTGTACAAGTACACATATAGTTCTCTTGTTTTTATACATGTATATACATATCAAATCAATATTTGGTGGTGACAGTCTTTACATTACTTAGAAGATGAAAACATTTTTTTTCTTAATGTAAGCTGATTTTAAATGAAAATGCTTATTAGTAAAATTGTTTTAATTACTGCTTTCACTGTTAGTATGTGCATATACTGGGAATGATAATGATTAATAAAAAGAATACTGATGCACAGGCATATCGAAAAAAATTTGGAACCCCAGTAAATCATGTTGAGTGGGAGTACCTATGATATGATACCACTTTTCATGCCCACCCCTGTTATCGCCATTATTTAGTAGATTTTCCTGTAGCAATTTGAATCTAAAAGCTATTTTATACATGTTTTTATACCTCAAAAAATCAAAGTAGTGAAATAATGCATATTTGTTTCAACTGTATTTTAAAAAATTACTTAAATTCTGCATAATATATTATCATTTTTTAAAACTGTTTTTTGGAACTTAGTGATACAATAAAAACACATGTACACTTGTCTTTCTCCATTGTGATAAGTGAAAGCACATTTATACTGTGTGTGTGATTTATGCCCAAATCAAGTATCAAATATATAATTAAATCACATATGAATAACTTCATTAAAGTGTCTTTTTCTAATTTTGTTCCTGTTACATTGTAAGATACATGGGAGAATGTGGATCTGAAGCTCCTGATGCTGAAAAAACTAGTGAAATGTTGTGGAATGTTTTGGGAAGGTAAATGCTTATGGTTTATAGGGACATTAAGCCTTGATTTTAATGATTTGTGAACTGAAATTACACATTTTCTACCCTTTTGTTTAATGCACCGTAATGTTATACAGAACAAAATTAAGATCAAATGGTAATTTGGTATTAGTTTAATGTATTATAATATGGTATGGTGGATGCAGTAAATTCATAATAGATTAAGTGAAGGTTTCATAAATATTTAAATGTTAAGGATTTGAGTTTTATATATATATTTAGTTTGGAGGATGGAACTGCTTTGATCGAGGGGTCAACAAGCCCCTTGTTGTCCTTAAATGTCATATTATGAAGAATATAATATTAGTATGTTGATTGTTCCCATATTTGAAAAACATTTCAGCTTAATAATTCCTATTAAACATTCAAACATCATATTTACCATACAACATAATATAAAGATAGGTAATGGCATACAGCATTGTGTATAACTCCATAATGTAAGTTGACTGTATAATTGAATAAATAACTTACCAAAGTAAATAATCTAGGTTTTATTCTTCTAAAAAATTACACTTCTTGTGCTAGAATAATATTTTGAAGTAGGGTGTCCTTTTTTATACATATCAAACTACTAATAGTCTTTGAATAAAATACTTGATTATTCAAGTGTGGATGACACTTTTTAAGTCGAGGTATGTTTCATATTTTTTATTCATCTGTTGTAGATAATGAAGTAGTAAAATTACATATATTTGTCTTGACTGTAATTTTAAAAAATATTTCCCATTCTGCCTGATATGTTCTAACTTCTTGAATGTGTTTTTTTGCAACTTTTATGGTATAAAAGTGTTCTGTCAACGACAATTCATTTTATAAGTCATTCACCCTGTTAGGAAAATACAATTGGCACATAGTCTACCTTTTCCAGATCTTAAACTTGTGTCCTCTCATCCTGTTATTTTCAGAATACAGCACAAAGAAATCACAGGTCTTTATCCTATCAATCTCCTGGATGATCTTGTAAATTTCAATAAGATAATCTCATACCAAAGAGAAATTAAGCTATCTTATCTCATCTCTGTAAGATAACCTTACCATCTCAGAATAATTTTTTTACCCTGAATTACTGATGAATACATTTATCTCAATAGTAGCCAGAAAATTTCCAGAGGATATTGTTTTCCCAGTAAGTTGATGTTTTTTAGGAGATAAAAATGAACTGATATATGTTTTGAAAAAGCTTATCTGCTCTAAAAATAGTTTCTGTTAAGTTTTATTAAATTCATTAATATAAATGTTGATTGATGAGTTGAAACTTGACAATAAAACATTGAAATTTAGAAAGTGCTGGCTAGAAATTTTATTGTGTTTCATTAAAGATATTGTTTGAAGATAAGGATTCTCGATTAAACAAATAAAAACTGACACATATTGAAATTTCACTTACAGAGTTTCAAATGCCCAGTGCCGTGAAGAAATCCAGCAAGTTTTTTGTGCATACAAGTACAACTCTAGAGGTGCTTGTTTTCCACCTTTTCTTATAGATCACAAGGTATCTGGGATTCTGTTATACATTTTTAATATGTGTGTGCACCATTTAGTTTGATGAAAAACTTTATTCTGACAAGAACTGAATTTGTTTATAGGTATTTTTAGGAAATTGTGACATTTTGAGTGTTTTAGCTTGGGTCTTTTACATCCCTTAATGAAAATCCTGTAAACCAATAGCACTAGTCACAAGTTGCAATGGAAAATTGGGCCCCATCTAGTAAGTATATTAAAAGTATTCTAAATTATATTAGAAAAAAACAACATAAAATAACCATTGAACAAAAACCAACAGTTTTATATACTGAATAATTTTAGTTTAACATGCCTAAACTGCCTTTTTTCAATAATTGCACTATAGAGCAACAAAGACAGCCATTCATCCTATTCATTCCTTAGTTTTGTATCTGTTGAGCTCGGTACATACTGATACACACTCGGAGACATCCTCTAACCCACTAAGACCAGTAGCAGTGATCAATTGGACCCAGTGGGTGTTTACAGTAAAATTGTCAATTGTATTGAATCTAATTTCAAACATTTAGTTTGATACCTTATCGATGAAAACAGCAATTGAATGTTATCTGACAAAAATTATTTTTGATTTCTTAAATAAAACCACCTCATCCTTATCTTTCTGCAATTGAGTCTGATCTATGCAGAAAGAGACAAGAACAAGACTAAGGAGAATAATTTTTATATGAGGCATTATGGTGTTATGGAGTTTCTGGAAGGATCATGAATTTGCCCAGCAACTCTAGTCTGATCGAGATGCCCTCTTTTTAATATATAAGCCTGGTGAGAAAAACCAGCGGGATTGAAGATATAGATAATTGAGTCAACCGACCAGTAGTGATGGTGAGCCGTAAAGTGTGTGTGTGTGTTTTGCAGTTGTTGCATAGAGCGAAGTTATCGAGCTTGTGAATTGCTGTGATTTATAGCGTGTATTATAAAAGTTGTTAAGTTTAAAAAGACAAGAAACATATTGAATGTGGTAATTCTGTGTATTACAAAGTTGTATCGAGAAAGAATAAACTGGGTTAATCGAGAAAGGACTTGTATCGCTGAAGTGTCTCGGAAAGAATTTCTAACAGAAATTAACAAACAAGCTAATACGTAACAATGGGTATTCTTCTCTACAGTTCCATGCATCCTTATGAAGTTACTGAATGTTTGCATCATGAAACACCAAAGGTTGAAGAATGTGAGGCATTTAAAAATTTTTTAAATTATTCAGAGATTTTAACAACAGAACTGCTATGAATCCCAGTCTTATTTGCAACCTTTTCAGAGTTTTTTTTTTTATTAGATAAGCACATTTGAACTGTCCAATAGTACAAGAAATGATCTGACATGATTTAAAAATGTAGCACTGTAGTTGTTTTGAATATGCTTTTAAGATTCTAATAACAGTGAAGATTTATTAGTTGAGTATTAAAATGGTAATCTATTCCAAGTAAATAGGCATAACTCATGTGATAATAATGGTAGTTGATCTTAACTTTTGAAGCAGATTTCATCATTTGAGCCTTCATGTTATAGCACAGTGATATGCCAGTTGCAAAAAAAATAAATAAATAATAATAATTGAAAAAGTGGTGTTACATTCTATAAAAACTGAAAGAATAGTTTATCAGGAATATAGCAAAATATTGCTTAACTTGTTATATTCATACAGTATAATTGTATAATGCCAAATCTGGTAGAAACTAATAATGGTAATTGTAATTGTTATTCTAAATCTATTAAAAAAGATTTGGTAGAAAGTAATCTTACCATGATGCTTGAATGGATTTAGTCTTTACAATTTACACGCTTTGATATTACAGTATCTCATCAATAATTGTATAGAATTATAGAATAGAATTCTGGTATAGAATTTTCACAAAAACTTTACATGTTGTGACCTAAACTGCTTGAAGAAGCCATGGTCTTATATAAAAGACCTTATTGACAGTGACTAAATAATGAGTGTATTTACTAGATTTGTGCTGGAAATCCAAAATGGGAATGATAAGAAAGAAATATCCAAACTTTCTTGGCTGTCTTACATAGCTCGTGTTCTTTAAGCCTTGATTCTTGTAATGATATTTTGGGTTTGTAACATAATATTCTTGAATACTCCACTATTATTGTTAGTAATAACAATTTGGATATAGTATTTCAAGTACATATAGTTTTAGAGTTTAGTACTGATTTAATGTTCTACACAATATTGTAAGTTATTACGCAAATTGCATTCCAGCACATTATTTTTAAATGTGTAAATTTGTCATATTAAAAACTAATATCACCTCTTAACAACAACAACAACAAAAAAAAATTTGAAGTTATAGTATTGAGTGAAAATTAGTTAATATTGTTAAAAATTCATTTTTTAATAAAACAATGATTTTTTTACACAATTCTAAAAATGAGACTGTTCCCAGTCACAAAATTACAATAGAATACTAAATAACTTGCTGTATAGGGTAAAATACAGAAACCAGATGAGACTGGAAACAGTCTCGTACGCTCAACATGTTTCGACGTATTTTACTGTGTCATCCTTAGGAGTGCAATATTTTGCAAGAATAGCACTTATTTATACCATTAAAAAATCACCAATTTACATATTAAAGAATTCACACCATCTGCTGACAACATTTTC
>NW_013669353.1:24145-51834 GCF_000517525.1 Limulus polyphemus
TTTACTGTGTCATCCTTAAGAGTGCAATATTTTGCAAGAATAGCACTTATTTATACCATTAAAAAATCACCAATTTACATATTAAAGAATTCACACCATCTGCTGACAACATTTTCATCAGGTCCATCATCCATATTTAGTATCTTAAATTTACTTTTTTATATTTGATTATCTGAATAAATTCACGTATATTCATACTAATAAATTTTGATGTTGTACTAAAATAACAGTTTTTTTCCATTGAATTATGTAATTAGTTTCATTAATATGTTTGCTAAAGGTGAAATATTATTGTTTTTAACAATTCTTTTGTGATCATTCATTCTGAATTTGAAATTTCTTCTTGTTTGTCCTATATAAACTTTTTCACATTCACATGATATTTTATATATACCAAATTTTTCCATTAAATCAATTTTATCTTTAGTTATATTAAGAATTTGGCTAACTTTGTTTATTGGTTTATATATCAGAAAAATATTTATTTGTTTACTAAATTGTTTCATTACTTGAGAAGACAAACCAGGTATAAATGACATTATTTTCTACTTTTTTCAGCAAGTGGTTGTAACTTGATATTTTTATCCCTGTTTTTTAGTTTTGTAACAGCTGTGTCAACAATATTAGGATTGAAACCTCTTTCTACTGCTATATACTTAATAATAACTCATTATTAATATCATTCTGTTTACAACATAATTTTAGTATCTTATCCACATAAGAGTAAAATAAGTTTTCTGAGATTTAGTGTGACAAGATTTTTGATGTGGTGGAATGATTAGAGAGAGAGAGGTTTTTGATAAATATTAATTTCCAATTTATCCTTATTTTTACTAAAACATACAAGAAAGGTAAACTGCTATTTGTCTTAACTCCATAAGTAAATCTGATAGAATTGTCAATCCTATTAAGGTAATTAGCAAAAAGAGCCAATTCCTCTTTACCATGCTGCCATATCAAAAATGTGTCATCAACATACCTTAACCAGACTTCGGTTTTTTTTATATGGTTTTTGTAATGCTTCACTTTCAAAACTGTCCATAAATAAATCACACAATAATGGAGATAAAGGAGAACCCATAGCTAAACCCTTGTTCTGTTTATATACTTTACTGTTAATTTGAAGAAAAAAAAACGTTTTAAACACGTACTTCTACCATGTTAATCATATCTGTTATTTCTAAGACTGAATTATTATTTTCTTTTAATTTTTTCTCAAAACATGCAATAGCTTTTTTCACAGGTACTTTGGTGAACATTGACACAACATCAAAAGACACAAAGATATTTTTATGATTTAAAATGATATGCTCAATTCTTTCCAATGATTAAAATAAATTCTTAACTGAGAATTTTTCGATATAAATTTTGCTACATTGTAAACTCTTAGTATTAGATACAATAGATCTAAAATTGTTCTAAAATCTTATGAACCTTAGGCAAGGCATATAGTCTAGGTAAAATAAAGTTACTTGGAATTAAACTTTGAGGTTTATTTATATGATTAACTTTTATATTCTCATACAGACATTCTTTCAACATTTCTTCAACTTTAGAATTGTTTATTTTTTATTAATAATTACAGATGTCCTTTTTTATCATCCACATCTTGATCATGTAAACTCCTCAAACTTTCAAAATCCTTTTTGTTATTATTTATGGGTTTAAAATTAATTAATAAAATACAACACTAACTTCTAACAATATGCACTTTTTCAACATTTCAGTTTTTCAAGTTAATTTCAATTTCAGTTATGTTGTCTTTTTTGTAACTTTTTTTAGACCACATGAGAAATTTAAACCTCTGTTTAAATCATCTAGCTGTTTATCATTTAGTATTAAATCCGATTTATTTATGACTTTAGGGTTATTTAAAAAATAAATTATACTTTTCTGGTAATGGATCTGGTTTATAATGTTCTTCATTCACTTCTTTTTTCTTGACAAATAAAGTTTTTAATTTTCTGTCCATTACACAACTACCAATGAATCTTAATAGTTAATATTATGTTTGTTAACATGAAAATGCTGTTGTTTTTTTATTTATTGCATATTTCTTCTGTTTCTGCCTATTGAATGAAAGAGAATTGGCTCTTGATTAAACTGGTTTGAGAAAATGGTGAAACAAAGTATTAGTGTAACATCTTTCCTCGAACAATTACACCTTCATAAGAAATATGTTTCTTTTGTATACATTGATTTGTTTGAACATAGAACTTGTATATAGGAATACTAAAGTTCATTACAGCAGTAAGCTTAGTGTTTCTTTTGCTACACTTATGTATTGCTACAAAGCTGCTAAAAAATGAGAATACAAGTTTCAGTATAGAAGTTATATGAGGATGTATAATTTTTTAGGAAAAGAAAAAAAAATTGAGTTTTAGATCTCTTCCTGCTCATGGTGTTTGGGTGAACAAAGAAATTCACCAGAAGTGTGAGTAGATTTTATTTATTTTATAAAAATAACAGTTTTTTTTTTACATTTAGATAACCAGACAGGTATACAATATGATGCTTTGGTTTTTCAGGCACTTAGAATGTAGGCACTCTTTGAAATCATGCATTCCCTTATTTCAGGGGTGGTGAACCTTTTGGGCAAATTTTAGGATCCAAATTTTGAGTAAGGTGCCACTAGCCATATAAGCAGTCCGAACCAAAGTCCCTGGAATGGGGAGGGGCACCTCTTCCTTGTGTAGTTTACCCTCACACTGTTACATTTCTTTGTCCTTCTCTCTCTTTTTGAAGTTGACTGCTATGGAAGGAAAAAACTTGGCAATTTAGTTTTTAACTGATGAATGATTGGGGAAAAATGTATTCTTCATTCAACTGTAAATTTTTTGTTATATGTTATAAATAATCATCATATACTAAAGGGAAAATAACTATGTGTGATATGTCACCAAGTCTTGTCAAAAGCCTAGAAAAATTGCTTAAAAGTTAACTTAAATAACTGTTCTTTGATCAGTGATTAGTTAAGCGTAATGTTGAAAGCATATATACTTTGAAATGATTAATTTGATATGTATTTCTGCAATTATTTTTCTCACACCAACTAAAATGCTTTAAAATTAAGGATTTTGATAATAACTTATCTTATGATAACCTAATTTATGTGAGCTAGAATGGTGAGATCCTGAAGATTATGGGATTGATTTCTCAGCCAATCTCTTGTGATTCTTGTCAGTTTGTTTTAATTAGTCAAAGTCTTTGTTTTATTTCCTCTAACTTTTCAGCATAATCTTGTCACTACCTAATTCTTGTCATACTGGCTGATTAATTCTGACTTTTAAATTTGTTAATTTGTTAATTTATGTTATTTTTCATTAACTGAATTTTACAAGATTAGAATGGCTTAGTTTTGATTATCAAGTTTAAATTTTCTGTGTAGAAAATTTTAGCACTATGACAGAATAAATTATCGTTTATTTATTCAGTTGCAAAAAACAAGAGTAATGATTCTTTATGTACTTGAGCTGAGGTGTTAAAAAATCAAGCAGCTTTTTTGTGTTGTGAATGATTGATTAGTCTTTATATGCATGTCATCCAAATTAACTTAGCAGAAGTTATGACATCTACTATGAGTACAAGAGTTTTTAAATTAAATATCATAAAGAACGAATTTCTAAGTTATTATTTACAATTGGATTTTTGAAGATAAAAATAGCAAGCAAGACATTTCATTCTACCTTACATGAAAGAATAGCACTTCTGTTTAGTGCATATTTAAATTAAGCTAAACATTGTATTGTATCTTTATCTATATATATTGTGTACATGACATATGTGTTACAGAAGCAATTCAAAATGATACTGAACCTCAGTATACTTAGGTATTTATGTGTGACAAACTAGTAACGTTTGAATACTTACATTTTTTAAGATTCATCTTCATTTTTGTATCTCTTTCCTCTAGATAGTATTAACTTATTCAAATCATCATCTGATTCCTGCTAGACTGGGGTTTGTTCTACTCATTCATCAAGATATTCCAGCTGTGGTAGGAATATTTCTATCTATGATCTTAAGGTTATTTGTTTCTTTTCTCACAACTGTGCCATTATTTGTTGGTTGTGATTAACCTTAAATGAGTCAGTAATGGATGAGGACAGAAATCATGTAAGATAGGTATGAAATAATTTTTTTTTTGGCCCCTGGTGGGACAGCGGTAAGTCTTCGGATTTACAATGCTAAAATCAGGGGTTTGATTCCCCTCAGTAGACACAACAGATGGTCTGATGTGGCTTTGCCATAAGAAAACACACATACACATTTTTTGTTTTTGTTCTCTCTTCTTACTGTTTAGTTCTAACAATGGATCTGTTATGGTAGGGCTTGCTTAGGATATATGCTTTGGCAACATGTTATGGTAAACCCTATTAGTTTGTTTCAAATCATAAAAAAGTAAAAACCGACATATTTGTTTATCACATAAGGTAGCAGCATTATGTCTCTAATTAGAAAAATCTCAGTATTAGTTTCCATCCCAAGAAATTAAGAAGTACAACGATGTATCATAAAATATGTTTGTTACATTCATCTAATGCAATAGTAAAAAACAGTACCTGATATAAAGTGAAATTGTTAACTTTCTACATAAAATATCAAAATGTTTTGTGTGTTCATTTTCTTTGATATTAGTTATTTGTGGTAAAATATTTCATCAACTTAAATTGATTTTTGTAAATACTTGCTAGAAGTTTTAATGTTTCAGGAGGAGGTTCTTGCTACATTATTGTTAGAATAATCTCTGATATTTACAGCTTGCAAAAGTGAAAAGAGTTGGGCAATATGACTGTTGAGTGTTTTTAGATAGATTTTGATATGAATAAGAAAATAAAAAGTTATCCTCTGGAGTTAGGAAGTTTTTCAAAATACAGATCACTTTCTTTGAAGTGAATTTCACAAACTATTAAGTATTTTAAATAATTCCCATTCGTTTCAATTATGAATTCAGTATTTAAAACCTTTGATAAAATATACTGTCATGTTTTAAATTAATTCCAAAGTTCTTAAGAAATTCTTGATAATGCATATGTATTAGGAAAACTTTTATGTATTGTTTTTAATTTTATATGTAACTCCAAATAACAGTATGAGCAGTATAATTAATACAAATTTTATAGACTATAATTAATTTCCTAGATAAATAAATAACAAGAACAAATTCTATAAAAACAATACAGCTTTATAACAGAAATTTCAGAGACACTATTTCTAGTAGTCATGTACATATTTCATTATAAAGGAAAGCATTATTAATTTACTTTTTCATAATGGTTGTATGTTGTATTGTGATTTTATATGAAGCCTTGTCTCATACAGATGGAATTACTGCAATTAATCTATCGGCCTTATTACTTCTATGTTATTCATGTAGATGTCAGAGCAACAAATGTTAGAGAGGTAAGAAAATTAAGATTCAGTTTCAAAATACTTTATACTCTGAAGTGTAAAAGCACTTACATAGCATTTAATGTTTAATAGATATTTTTTACTTACTATATTGAAGGTGGGGGAGTTATTGGTTATAATCTTATTCCAAGAATGTCAGTGTTGAAAGAAGACAAATAACGTTTTGATATTTGAACATAGAATAGTATAATATGTCTAAAGTCAGTTTAAAGGAATAGATATTTCTAAGTATTTTTAATTATCTAGTTTTTTATATTTAAATCAGGAGCTTGAAACAAAGATTAATATGCTGGCACTCCAATCTAACAATATTCGGGTTCTTCCGAAAGATCGATCCTTTTTAACATCTTGGGCTTCCTATGATATAGTACGTGCACAGCTAGAGGTATGTAGAGTTAAACATCTTCCTTATATCTAGCATATCTTTTCATAAACCAAGATCATGATGATGTAAGATTAGCAAGTTTAACAGCATGTTAAGTGACCTGTTTATTGGTTGAATTACTCAATCTCATTAATTTATTTAAAATCAAATGACTTAATTATTCAAGCAATATTTTATCTTTAATATGAGAAAAAAAAGAGTGTAAAACACCTATCAGTAAATGTGTTGATTGATAACTTCTGACCTTTGAATATTGCCTTAAGTGTATTAAAAAATGTTAAATTTCCTTTTTTTTAAACACTCAGATTCCATTAGAGCTAACCACAAAAGATGAGCTTACCACATTACATGGAAGTAGTTAGTTGTTAATTAGATTGGCCAGATTTTAACCACAATTTTTATATTATATATATATATAACTTTTACATTACATTAGGAGCATTTTACAGATTTTCATAAGCTTCAAAATATAGTATTTCATATTAAAAGTTGAGATGTACTTAAAATGTTTTTAAGATTTATTACAATACACATTTTTGTCTTCCATAATTGTTTTTTGTGCCAATTTATGTAAATATTAGCAAAGCCAATATTGAGTCATTTAAATTTTTCTTCATTATTGACTCTGGTGGCAAAAGAATATCTACTTAAATTTTTCGTTGTGTTATTTAACTATTTAGGTATTTAACATTGTTTGCCAAGTTAGTTTTAATTTATGGTAAATATATCTACTTAGTGCTCCAGACAAGATGCATATCCTCCTAAATATGCATTTTTCTACAAAGAAAATATATCAGATATGCATAGTATTCACTGGTATGTAAGTCATTCACATATACATGCATATGTGCCAATTTGGGGAAAGAACAGTTTTGGTAATAAAACAAACAGAAAAAGCATGGGAGATCACTCTCACCATAAACTGATTGATGAGTTGCACACTGATTACCCGTAGTTTAATTGGGGTTATTGTTGAACTGAAAATTATATATACCAGTCTAATATAACCAATTCTCCTCAATGCTTACTGTATTGAAATTGTGTTTTACTTGCCTCAGTAAGTCCTTAATAGGAATAAGATATAAGAAAAAGAGCAGCCATCTAGTAAACACAGCAAAACAACACATGTTAAGAGTTGGATAACGAAAAGTCACTGAAACCCAAAAATACACAAGTTCAGAGGCATTGCTAGGTACTTAAAAGATTTGAGGTTCAGGCCCATAGGCACAGGAATTTTTTATGTTTCAATATGATATTGATCATGGTTTTATATTCTTTTTGAAGATGCCAACTAGTGATTTGGGCACTGTCAAATAGAAACAGACAAGAGCCCCATGTGCCAGTGCCTAGCAATGCTTCTGCACAAGTTTTCACCATTGAGTTTAATTTTCAATACTGCAGTTTATTTCAAGAAATAAAATACTCACAATGTCAAAATTTTATCTGGATCACTGACTATTTTTGTAGTTTGCTTTGTGTTGCAGCATTAAGGTTGTTCTTGTTAGCTTTTGTAAAACATTTTTTCTATACATATAAAAGCAAATAAAATTTATAAATTGTAATCTATTTGAGAATTTTCTTTTTTGTTTTGGTACATGGGGACAAAACTTATTTTTTACAAGAATATTTGCTATATCATACATATTGGAACATACTTGTTTTTGAAGAATCTTGTCAAACAACCAAGTGAAAATTACATCTACTTTGGTAAGAGGTATGCAGTGAAATAAATGTAAATGTATGTGTTAAAAAAAGTGTAAAATAACATGACAACATTGTGATTTGAAAATGTAATTGAAATCATGTGCTTAAGAAGTGTTATATATTGAACAGATGTCACCTCTGAAGTCTACTGTATCAGCCAACTGACTCAGCAGTTCAAAAACTTGAGAAGTAGATACATATTAACACTGCTGTTATCTCATTTGTGTTGTAATAATATGGTCTGAGCTGACTATATGTACATGCTAAACCAGTGTGAATTTGCTGAAAGCAGATAGTTTACAAATGTTTAATGTTTTTCTTTTTGCTACATGTATGTATAAAAAAATATATTTTATCACAGAACTAAGTTTACAAGAGACACAAGTACAACCAATTTTAGACTTTTAGGCATGCTGACCAAACTAATTTGTAGGAATTGGAGTTAAAAGGGTACAAAGTTAGGACTGCCAAATACCATATCTATTACATAATATAAATTGCATTCATTTAAAGTTTCTGTTGCATAATGTCAGGTTTTATGTATGGGCTGGATTTTTTAGTGTCTGAGACTTGTTGATAATAACTCTCAACAATAAAGAAACAGCACACAATTCACTTGTTTTAAAATAACATATTAAAAGAAGTGAAACATACATATAAAGGTTCTTTATACTGTTGGTTACCACAGTTGTATTCAGAGCTTTAAATAATTGTCTCGTTTAATTAAAGCCCACACAGGTTGGTTCAGTTACTTTAGAACAAAGTTGATAAGATGAATTATTTCTTCTCTACTCTGTTATTACAATACAATCTGTGATAATTCACTTTAGAAATAACCACTTTACACTCTTTATGGCTAAACTCAAAGTCACACAGTTTAGGGTTAGCTATCTATATAACTAACTTTTTCTAACTTAACTTGAACTACAACGTATTTATAGCCTGACTGAGGCCTAGAACTTTTTACACACTACAAGATATTATGATGCAACAATACTCAAATAAAGCAATGAGGAAAATTCAGAAATTTTGAGTAACATAACATCAGTTCACAACAATTGAACTACACAACAAATGATTTGTAAAACAGTTACACAAACAAACTTGGCATAACTATCACTTCTAAAAATAACTTAACTTTGATACATGCATTATATAAATTATCTAATTCATAATGCTAACATGAAACGTAAAATAAAACTGTCATGTATATCTAGCACATAATATCAGCACTGTTATGGTGACACAGTAAATTTTAGAACACTAGTAAATATTCTTTATCTTAAACACTACCTGTAATTATTTCAGAATTGGATGAAGTTGTTCTTTTAAGTATATTGTTTTACACTATGACCTCATAGTGGCTCTAATATACTTGCAAATTAACTGCAAGCTGCAACCTTGATAGTTTGTTTTGTTGAATTTCATGAAGCTTCTCAAGGGCTATCTGTACTAGCCATCTCTAATTTGGAAGTAACAAACTAAAGAAAGTGTAGCTAGTCAACATCAACCAACACCAACTCTTGTATTACATTTTACCAATGAATAATGGGATTGACCTGTGCATTATTATGATTTCACAGCTGAAAAGGCAAGCAAGTTCAGTGATTAGCTTCTACCCCACAACTTGCATATTGCAAGTAAATGCCCTTATCACCAGGCCATTCCAGGTGAGCTGCAACCTCCAGTCTGTGATGTGCAGGCTAATATAAAAGTAGTCTGAGGTATAGAATTTGAACTACAAATTGTTTGAATTTTTATGAATCATGACACAGGAAATGTGATGAAAAAGATCATGTTTGGTCTTCAAGGTTGTGTGATTTTGATTGAAACTTACCAAACATTACCTATGTTATTGACCTTTAATTTTAACAATTTCTATTTCATCATCTTAATTTCATACACTTTCCCTCAGTAATACATCAAACACAAACTGAGGAAACCAATTAAAAGAAAATACACTAGTTAAACAAAAAAAGGTAATTACAGTGCCATTATTTCTTCTGTTTAAGATGTGTGTTTGAAAACTTATTTACTACTATTTGCATACAGTAAGGGTAAAAAAAAAAATCAATGAAAGTAAAAAGTAAAGAATCTTCCTGAAATTATGAAATACACATTTCATTTCTGCTAAAATAAATTTAACTAAGTTATACATTTACCAGTTTCAAACTACAGAAAAGCGTAAACGATATTTTTTCTTGAATAGAAGTATACTGTTTCTATCTAGAATGTCATACAAGTCAGTTGATTGCTGTACAATAGGTCTAGGATCTAGTGGCTAGTTGATTACTGTAGAATAGGTCTAGCAGTTGTTTAATATAAAATAGATCTAGTGGTTATGGTGGTCTAGATGTTTATTAATATAGAATAGGCTAGGCATGGTTATTGTGCATGAAATGTTATTCTGAGGATTCTGTGTGCTCAACCCATTGCCATAAAAACAAGTTCCATTCTTTGTAGCATGAGAATGAGATGGCCAAATCCCACTATCAGAATAGAATAGTACAAGAGTTGGTGGTGAGTACTATTGTCTTTCCTCTAGTTTGTTACTTCAAAATTAGAAACAGCTATGAGCAGGTAGCTGTTATATAGTTTTGCACACAGTTTTGAAACAAAACAAGTAATTAATGTGGAAATGAAGTCTTTTGGATGTATTTTTGCAGGGATTTGAAGAGTTACTGAGAATGGGAACTTGGGATTTTGCTATCAATCTCAGTGGGGCAGATTTGCCACTCAGAGATGTTGATGATTTGGCTGCAGCACTAGCACAATACAGAGGTAGTGAAGCTGCTACGATTTCTATTTCTAAATTAATGTTAATTCAGTCAAACATTTAAAGGAAGCAGATCTTCCAAACGTAAATGTGGTAAAGTTCTATTTCAAGATTTTGAAAGAATGGTAAACTACTTTGTTTTATATAGATTGAATTTCTTTAAAAGCAGTAGTAGTACACTTCAAATAAACATTGGGACATTAGTTTTTGTTTTATATTAATATGTCTTTTTTTTTCAGAAGAGTGGTAGATGAATTGTATATTAGTAATATTTCTTTAAAAACAGTGATAAACTATTTTATTTTTATATTTCTTTAAACTCAATGGTTAACTCATTTGTTTGATATATATATATTATATCTTAAGACAATAATTATTAGTGTGTCTTACATTTACTGTTTTTAATAAATAATTTTATAATGGCATTATTTCTTTTTTAAAACAATGATACTTGTGTACATTTATGTTTGTTTTAACAATTTGTCTTTAACAGCAGTGGAGGACAGTTTATTCTTTTTCAAACAAAGAGTACTTTAAACTGATTTGAGAAAAGTGGTGCTCTATTTTTATTTTTTCAGAAATACTGGTATGCTGACTTGTGATAAATTAATAATTTGCCTTTATAAACTGGTATACTATACACACAAGAGTGCTGTACTTTATTTTAAAATGGTAGTGTAGTGGATATTTCATTACTACAAGATTTTTCTCTGAGTTCTAGTCTGAAATCATTTAAATCTGGTTGAGTTCATGTGCCAAATTCAACCAAAGGTATTCTGTAGCCTGTCTTGTCAAGGAACCTATCTGCTGTTTCACGAGAAATTTGTATTGTATCCTACTTTAACTTGTGTGCGAATATCCACATTCTGGTGTCTTCTTCGTTATTGGTTAGCTGTAGAAAGAAAGTGCTCTGTGCATGCAGTTTTGGCAGTCTCAGACAGATTCTTTTGTTTTCTGTCTTTAAGAAGAGGAGTTTTTCCTAACTTGGAAGAGCCAAGACTTGCTTGTGATGTTCCATCTGTACTTCAAGCTTTATAATAGTTACTTCTACTGATTGTGCCCACTTTATTATACTTATGTTTATTTCCCAACTGAATTTGTTTTAGTTTTCTGTATTTAAGTACAATGTAACTTCTTCATTTACCACTGCATCTTAGCTTATCATTCTCAATAGTTCTACTGCTTTGAAAATCAGTTTCCTATTGTCAACTTGTAATAAGAAAATAAAGTGTAATGCTTTTATTCAGACTTTATCACCATGTCTTATATCTATAAATCCAACTGCAACAAATTACTGCACTAAACTTTCCATATACTGAATTCTTGAAATTTTAGATTTTGCAGTGATCCTTGAATTACCATAATAATCTACAGAAAAAAAATCACTTCAGCAAACCTGCTATCCTTTAGCAAATGTTCTTTTATTATCAAATCATTTGATATCTTTCAAATCATAAGTAGTCCAAAATATTTGTATCTTGTTCAGAATATTGTAGAAAAAAAAGGCATGAAACTTTGTAGTATTTTAACATAGTTGCTAATAGAACCACATGGTTTAATGGAGAAACCTTGTTCTTTAGGCCTGACCTTCTTCCCATTCTATTCCTGGAGAAACCAAAACACCAACAACAACACGAAACCACTTCTGGAAAGTGCTTTGTGAGTAAAAATAAATTTTGTGCATAAGAAAATAAACAGAAAAATGTTAAAAGTAAAGAACAAATGTAGGTTCTTAACCTCACAATATCCCACATTCAAAACTGCTACTCATTCTCTGTATTCTGTTGTGGAAAAATGATTATTCTTAATGAAACAATAAGATAAAAACAGAGTAACTGGTTGTGTTATTGTCATGTGCATTTGTTTATAGCTAATGTTGTGATGTTGTTCTTTTATTGTTGATTTATTTAAAGTTATCTATTAAGAATAATTTAAAGTCTAGTGTACGTAAACTATAAAAAATGAATTTATTTCCTCCTTTAATGTCTTTAAAAGCATAAACACTTGTACACTATTCTAAACTGTTGTAGGTCTGCATTACAATTAGCACTAATATAAAACAAATTAACCTACTCAATAAGCATGATAGCAAACAAAGATCTAAATATTTCAGAAAAACAATAATTGATTCAACTTTCTATCTTTGAAAAAACTTTACACTTCATAACTATCTTAAATATACTAGAAAAAACTTTATGTCACATTCTTAAAACAATCTAGATTTTATAGGTCTATGTTATTAAATGTAATCATTAAGGTAGCATATTCCCTTGATATAATGTTATCTAGGTTTTTGCTTTTTTATCAGAAAAAACTTCTTCATACTATTCTTTTTGTATGAAAATGTATTCTGGAACATGTTGTGTAACATTACCACTGTGGCTAATTTGCATATTATAAAAATAAAGAAATACAAAAGAAATATCCTATATTCTTGATCACTTATACAAATATGACTGAATACACCTGAAAATGGGTCCAGACTTTGATGGGATGTGAAGAATTAGTCTGGAATAACGAAAACTGAAAATTAATTCAAGGGCAGATTATGGCACTAATGTGTATGCCCCAAGTAGGACATATGCTACAGTGAATTGTTAATTGTCATTTAATAAAAACCAAACCTCTTATCACTTTACTTTAGTCACTTGTTATCCTTAAATTATATGCATGTATGTATAATATAGTTTTTTTTGGTTGTGACTACAGAAAGAATAATGTATGAGTGTCTTTGAAAAAATGTTTAGGTGAACATTTAGTGTTCTAATAGATATGTGAAAAACTTACTCGTGTATTTTTTGTCTTATCTGTATACATATATAAAAAAGTGAGTAGATTTTGTATCCTTTGAGTTTTGCAATTAATATATTGTTACTTGTGTAATGGTTAAGTTCAGTTTTGAAATCTTTTATGTATTTTAATAAGTTTTTCAATGCATTGTCATCTTCTTTTCAAGTCTAAGAAAACATATTTATTTCTATATTTTAATAGTTACTTATCTGAGAAATAACACACTTCAAGCTTTTGGTAATATTTATTATTTTTATGTTTTGTCTTCAAAAAATGGAAGCTCTTTTAGTTTTTGTTGGTGTGTTTCTGGAAGTTAAATCTTTGTGCTTTGTTTCTTAAAACTAATTAGCTTTCCTAAACTGTGTAACTGGTGAAAAGTTTTGTTTTTGGTAGCACTTAATTCATTTAATTTTTTTTTCTAATAAGTATTTCAGCTATTTTTTGTGTTGTTTCTGGTAGATAAGTCTTTGTAGTTTTTTTAGTTTGTTTTTGAAAAGTACCTGCTGTTAGACTTTGTGGTGTTATTTGTTGTTAATTCTGTTTTTTGTTTCTTTCAGGCATGCTTGTGAGGGATATGTTTACAATGTCTCTTATATGGCTGGAGAACCACTCAGTGAGAATCTGCTGGTTTTTTCTTCTTCTCAATGGGGTGTATTTAGCAGGTATTCTTACCAGACAAATATTTTCTGTTATTTCATGAAAAATACATTTCTAAAAATAAATTAGTTGACTTGTAGTTAAGGTTTTATGCTACTCGGTGTTAATCTGATTGAAATTGTGTTGAATTACAGTTTACTTCACACTAGCCTTATATAATGCAGCAAAATAAAAGATTTGGTTGATTTGTTATTTGACTTATTTGAAAGGTGAGTTCAAATATAGGTGTACGTGTATGTTTTCTTACATTGTATTTCTGTATGAGTGCAAAATCCTGGCCAACTCTGATGTTGTAAAAGCAAAAACTGCTGCTGAAATTTTAGTCATTGTGTAGAACTAATAAACTCTCGGTTAATTTTCAATGCATAACCTTCTTGGATTGCTTAAAAAAATTTATTTTGACAGTATTTTCCATTAGCCATTTAAGAAAAACTAGTATGTTTATGGAAGAGTTATGTCATTAGAAATTTTAAAGCTGCAAATGTGGAAAACTTTTGTTAAATATTCAACTTAGTCTCAAAATGAGTCAAGCTTTGACTTTCATTTCATACATTGCATTTATATGATAGTTACTATAGTTCATTTGGTACTTTAAAACGTGTACTATAACAAAGAAAAGCATAAAATATGTTCAAACTCAAAATTTAATTTTTTGATTAGAAATTTAAATACTACATAAGAGAACAAAATGATTATTTGATACAGTAGTATTAGAAGCATTGATTTTTGATATGGTATATTACCTCCTCTCACATGTATAGCTATTCTCGTTGAGTGCTGCCCTCTATATGCAAAATTTTTTTCACAAACCACAAGCCTTGAACTCCTACGAACATGTAATTCATTGTGTGGCAACCCTCTGCCAATAGGAGTACAATGCACCTTTCTGATGCATGTGACTCCTTCTATTTGATTCTACCAAACTATCACTTCTCATTAGGCAGTGATCTAGTGCAGATGTTTTTTTCAATTTTGCTCTCTTCACGTGTTTTATTTAAATTGTTTGTGAAGTATTGATTTTATTTAATTATTTTGCTACAATTTGTTTTCTGTAGTCTTGATGCAATAACTTACCTTTGTTTGTTTATATATTTTTTAATTCTTCACTGTTTATGATGAAGTCACCACTTCTAGCACAATTAAGCAAGTTTAAGGTTGGAGGACCTCAACTGAGGAAGTTTTGGCTATAATTCGTTGGGAGGTTGATCGTTAAATGGGTTGATTGACTTCTTCATGAATCTACTGAACCTGCTATATCCTTTCCGTTACCTCGGAATCCTACTACCAGTCAGTGTCTATCTCACAGAGAGCTATCAAGCCTGCTAACCAGTCTTCCCCAGGTTTTTACTCCAGGCTTTTTGTAGTCCCCAAGAAAATCAGAGACTGGTGTCCTGTGATCGATCTCTCCTGCCTTAATCACTATTTTAATCTTCTCCATTTTACCATGGAGTCCTTTCTCACACTCAGGTGAGCATTTTCTCCAGGATTGTGGACTACCAAGGTAAACTTCTTGAATGCTTATCTCCATATTCCTGTTTCTCATCAGTCCAGACACTATCTTTGGTTTTTCCACCATGGAGTTGTGTATCAGTTTCACACCTTGCCTTTCAGGCTTGCTTTGGCTCCATATATCTTTTGTCAGGCAATCAAAGTCTTTGCCTGACTTCTGCAAGCTCGGGGGTTGTATTTACACTACTACATGGATGACTGGCTTCTGTTAGCTCATTCCAAAATGAAATCTTCACAGCACATTCATCCCAGCAGGCACATGATGTCACTATGACATTGTCACAATGTCATAATTAGGTTGCAACATTATACAACCACCATGTGACCAATAGGCAACATCAAATTTCAGACATCAGCTTGACCTTCTAGTTTCAATGTCATATTGATGTCAGGATATGATTGTGAACACAATTTACCCAGGATTCAAACCTCAATACCAATAAATAAAGTACTTTTCCCAGAAAATGTAGATTTTGAATTGAAATATGACAATCAGATTAGATAATTTATCCTAGAAATATAAACCTTGTCATCACATTATGACAACCTCTTACAATTGAGTCATGATGTCCAATTTTGTTTCATATATAATTAACATTCTTCTACATTGGTGTGCTTTTTTCAGCGAAATACTGTACAAAGTTTGTTGAAACTTTTATTATAAAAATTAATTTTAAAAATATTCGTTTTTGTTTCTGTGTGAATTCTTGACTCAAATGCTCAATATTAATTAAATGTTTATTTGTAAATGTTTGAAAGTTGTAAATATTTTTTCGGGTCTACTGTGCAAGTGACTGCACATGCTGATGTTTGAACAGGATCATGACTGTGCATGTGAATCATTTCAATGTAAGTATAAAATTAATTGAAATCATAAGATAAAAGAATAACTAAAACAAACACCAATTAAAAGTGGTTGTACTTTGCTTTCAAAAAGGCAGACATAACATTTGCTTCAACTAATGCATGATAGTGTTCAAAATAAATTAAGTTTTAGACAACCCACTTTTAAAACTAATTTCAATCATCAGTGCATGGTGGTCTTTTTGAATGCTAGGTTGTGATCCTGACTGATTTCTGGATAGTTCATTTGGGTTTCATGAAAAGAATAATTTGATTAAAATGTATTAGAAATTCTGTCCATTGTTCTCTAAGTCCCCATGTTATTATAATATGACACAATAGCAGACTTACTGTATGCTGAAGAACCCAAAAAAAGATTTATAGACTAAGATGATAGCTCAGTGCTAGGCATTCACAAAATGGCAACTACAAATTACTTAGTGTTTTTTACTTATGTCACAAGTATCATTTTACCTGTGGAAAAATATGTATGTAAAAGGCTAGCAAAAAGCTTGTAATCCTACATGTTTTTTATTTTTATTTCATTCAAAATCATTAGGATAATTGGATTTATATGGGTTTTAGTAAATATAACCAAGTTAGATCTGATCCTCTGCATTGCAGCAGCTCTAGCCTAGGCAACTAGGATGGGCAATAAGATTGTCCATTGCTTTGCCCCTTAATTGCTGGTCTTTTGATACAAATAATTAAAATAGAAACATCTTCAGTTTAGCACAATGGGTGCAGTTTATAATGGTAATCATTATTGGCTGTTTTTCCACTATTGTTAAGAGGGGAATGATCGAAATACATAATAACTTTTTAAGCTGTAAGAAGTAATATATTTGATTTTCGTTATTGGTATTACGTTTTTTTTAGTTCCATGATGTTTGCAATTTAACATTATCAAAATAGTATTATTCTAATTATAATGATAGCAATACAGACCACCCTAATGTGAAATGTCCAACATTAAAAAGGATCTAATGTTTTTCAGGTAGTAGAATGGCCAGCCAACCGGCAGCCACTGAAGTAGAGATTGCTACATGTGTCTCTCAACATCTGAAATATGCACCAGACCGTAGGAAAAGATGTGGGAGGAAGCCCAAGAACAAACTGAACATCGTGTATTATATGGCAAAAAAATTTTTTATTGCACTTGTACTGTTTTATCTTGCAGTGAGTGATATGGGCCAAAATTATTTTGACATTATCACAACATTGGGATTTTTTGTTGTCACAATGTTATAATGATTTGATGTCAGATTATGTTACAACTTCCAGCTGACCAAATTCTGATATCAGGTTATAACTGGCACAATGTTGTGTGCCTGCTGGGATCTGCCTCTGACAAGAAGCAGCTTGAGTGGGTTGGATTCTCTTTCCTATTACCTACCCCAATATCTTATCTTCTTGGGTCTCTTTTACAATGCCCACCTCAGTTGGGCCCAACCTTTTCCACCTTGACTCTGTTGAATGGAGCTTTCAATTCTCCATGCCCTTGCTGCTCTCTCTCTCTCTTTCTGCTTGCAAGGTTCTATCACTTTTTGGGGACTTGGGCTTCTATGGAAGCACTAATCCCCTGTGGTTAGGCATATATATGGTCTCTTCAGTCGACTCTGCATGACCAATGGAATCTTGCTCGGGATCTCTTGGACTCTCTAATTACCCTTCCACCTTCCTTTTCAGATGATCTCCATTGGTGGTTGAACAAGGACAACATGAAGACAGGTATATCTCTTCCTCCACCTCATCCAAGTTTGCATTTATTCACAAATGCTTGTCTCCACAGTTGGGGGGCATGGGTCGATGAGCAGGAGCCATCCAGATTTATGGTCTCCAGCAGAGAGGTCTTATCATATAAACATCTTGGAACTTCTAGTGGTACAACATGCTTTGGATCACTTTCTTCTTATTGTACAGAATTGTCTAGTCATGATCCATTTGGACAATTCTACAGTAGTAGCTTATATCCCTCACCAAGGGGGCACCTGTTCCCTTTGTGGTCAAACCTTGTAACTCCTTTTTTTGGGGCCTACACACTGGGGATATGTCTTCTTGCATGTCATGTTTCAGGTGCTTTCAACCTCTTGGTGGATTGCCTTTCCAAACCAGAAAAAGTTTATCCCAGTGCCTTTGCTATCAGTGGGGTACTCATCACCTGTATGCATTTGCCACTTGCCTCAATTACCAAATTACCTCTTTTTGTGGTCTCCAGTTTCTCATTCTCAGATCCTAGCTGTGGATGCTCTCAGCTAGGATTGGACCAATTGATACCTTTATGTTTATCCTCCCATCTGACTTCTTCCCAGGGTGATTTCAATCATCCATGCCACTCCATGTCAGTTTTTTTTTTATTGCTCCTTACTGGTCAGCACAACCTTGTTTTCCTCATCTTCTTCAGCTCCACACTACCCTTCTGTTGGCTTTTCCTCTCATTGCATCCCTACTACATCAATCTCAGTCACTGTTCCTTTATCCCACCCTTCCTACCCTCCGTCTTCATGCCTAGCATTTATCAGGTCCCTGGCAAGGAGATACAGATTTTCTAGGCATGTCACTTCCTTTTTAGCATGGTATATTCACCCTTCCTCTATTGAGATTTATCAATGTAAATGGAACATCTTCTGCCATTGGTCTTTGAGTCGGGGTTTTTCCCCTTCTCAGCCCACTGTTTCTCTTCTTATTGATTTCCTCACATGGCTGTTCGATCATGGTAATTCTGTTTCTTACATAGATGGTTTTCCAGCAGCCTTATCCCACACCTTCCATTTTTCTCAGTACCATTTGGTGTTTTCCTCTCCTACCGTCTCCCTTTTGTTTAATTTCTTCTGGATTTGTAGACCTACTCATCAGGCGGTCCTTCCAGATTGTAATGTCAATATTGTTTTTCACTGCCTTACTCTACCTCCATTTGCACTTTTGTCCTCATGTTTCTTGTTTCACTTATCCCTTAAGACTTATTTCCTACTTCTTTTAGCCTGTGGGCATCCTCAGTCTGATATATTTGCTATTAATGTTTCATGCACACTGTACCATTCCATATATGTTCTTCTTTATTTGGATCAGTCTTTCCATAAAAATAACATTTATCAGTTGCAGAAACCAGATTAAATTCTTCACTTCCAGAACCATATTATTTTATAGCCAGTAACAAATTCACTGACTCAGTTATTAAATCTTTATATGTATTTGTACTCTTGAGTCTGCTGACTTCTTTAAATTGATGTTCATACAAAGAGATGAAAAAGGTTGCTATGATGGCAGGAATCTTGTTCACATGTAAAAACCTTTCTTGTGCATTTGTTGTTTTTAATAATGTAAGGCTTCCAATGTAAGACCTTTTCTTATCGCTTTCATTTCCAACCATATCATAGGGATCTTAGTTTCAATTTCTGTAATTGCTAAAAGATTGAGAAATTTCTTCAGAAACATTTCAAAAGACTGAAAAATTCACTCTGACCATAGCTTTGTAAGTCATTTCAATGTATCAAACACAGCAGCTTCTTCAACTTTATCTGAATCTTGCATACTTTCAAATCTCTATTTCACATAACACACAGTATTGTTTATAACAGACACCCTGACTTCTCCTAACCATTACACAGCTTTTTGAGTTTCTTTAAATAAATACTCCTTGAATAGTTACATTACTGATGATCATTACTTCTTTGTGCCCTGGACTGCCTCTCAGTACATCATTATTGAAACTGTTTTTGCAAATTGTTCTGAAAAATAGTAAGAACATATGCCATACCTAATAAATGTATCAATATCTTCAAAATGCCCTACAAAAACGTCAGATGCTGTGTGAAAAACACTGGTATCACAGACTTCTTTGGCGTTGTGACTATAGTGTGACAAGGTTTTATACTGTCTCCATTTTTATTTCTTCTTGTTGTCAACTTTGTTATGACAAGAGCAATGGCTGGGTCTGAATATGTTATCCTATGGCAACAACAAAATGGCTATCAGATCTTGACTTTGCTGATGACATAGTCTTACTGAGCCAAGCTTCGAATACACTACAGCAGATGACTGCTGGTCATGAGTGTAATGCTGGAAAAGTATGCTTGAAAATAAATAGTGAGAAGACCAAGTATATGCTTATTGGACAGCATCAGAACTAAACCGTAACAGTCAACAAAAAAATACTGAAAGCACTGACCACTTTACTTCTCTTGGCACAACATTGCAAGGGATGGAGATTTGGAAAACGAGGTCAGCACCTGTCTGGGAAAAGTGACAGCAGTGTTCCAACAACTTGGAAACATTTAGTACTTTAATACCAGCTATATAGCTTGCAAGATGTAGAAGACAACAAAAGTATCTCAGAAACTTAACATTTTTTACCAGAAATTTCTCCATAAAATCCTGGTGATATCTCATACAGAGACCACGTCACCAAGGAAGAAGTCATATGATGAAGCAGATGGAGGCAACTTGAAAATATTGTGTGCAGGTTGAAGTTGGCTAGTCATGTCATTGGACTTCCAGATAGTCGACAGGGCAAGACAGCACTGGTCTAGGTACCACCACATTGCAATAAGAAAAGTGAATGTTCCAAGAAAACCTGGCATGTGACTGGGAAAAGTGGAGATCTTTCATCACTATATGTTACAATGGGAACAGAAAGAACTATCTTTCTTCAATTTGAATGGTGCACTTATTGACAAAAAATTATTTTCCTTTAAAATGCCCCTTTGCTTTAACTGTTTTATTATAAACATCTTCAAAATGAATAACAATAACTTTTCAGTCCTGTAATAAAGCTTTATAACATAAAATTTTCTAGTGACCTACCTGATACAACAGTGATTTTCAATTTAACTACCTATTCTAATGAGGTATATGAATATACTGTGTGTTTCTATCTTGTATTATTATTGTATTTATTCTGAATTTATCATTTGCTCTGTATATCTGAAGGTTCCCGTAACATGGTTGAGAAAGCTATTAAGTTGATTTTGTTCTAACTGCTGTTTTTCTTTGTTATTCTTGAATGAATAATATCTGTTCTGCCCTGGAGGTTATATATTGCTGCATTACTGGCTGTTGTACAAGGTTGTCAACAGCAGTGTCCTTCAATGGTCACTCAGGTTATGATGTAATTTATCCATATAAAACTGAATTAACTTTAGAACTACATTGGATAGGTCTACTAGATAACAGAAGATTCACTCAAGATATCAATTATAAGGTAATACTAAAGCTCTGATTATATGAGTCAATGTAAAGTAAAGTGACAAGACTGGAAACAAAGTGTAAAACATACTGCACAACCTGTATTAGAGCACTAAACACAAACACAGTTTGTACTCCATTAAACACAGGACAATTATTTTTATTGGCTCTTCTATATCAAATTGTTCAAGCTAAATCCATGTACTAGGCTATAATTACTAAGATGATATTCCATTCCAAACAAACTAAATGTAACGTTGCTTAGCATGCAAGATACTTCACATTTACCCGTGGCAACTAGCAATACCCACATGACAGTTCATTCTAATTATAACATAGGTGAGGCCATAACCTCTAGATATCACCTGAACAACCACTGAAGGTCACTGCAGTTAACATTCTTCACAGTGGATTGTATTGAGCAATATCCTTCCTGGGCAGTAACAGGTATTATCCATTATAAGAACAACAAAGGAACAAAGGTATCTTAGAAGAAAACTAACTTAATGACTTTCATGACCACGTTTTATGTGAAACGTTCACATATTCAGAACAAAAAAATGAGCTTAAGAGAAATACTATGATATTACAAGAAGATTGAAACACATGGTATATTCAAATACCATAATATCTAAAAGTTATGGTTTCATCTAATTTGTCTTAATAATGACCAGTTATGTGAATAGTGCTAGCCTCCCTAGATAAATGTAGTTTTTCTTGCTAACTAAAGAATGTTGGATTTAGGCAGCTTGGAACAGGATCTTGAAAGAGAAGCAGATGAAAGAATACAGTAAAAAAGAAAGTCCCATGTAAAAAAAAAAACAAGTACACACACCATGTTTGAGTTTAGTGCTATAATAAAGATTGTTCATTTTGCATTTCTTTTTATGTCCAGTCTTGTTATTCCATTTAACATCAGAACTCAGGTACTAAGATGTTTAACATTATTTTATGATTGATATTTTGAACAAATCTCCAGTTATTAAGTGAACCTATGTGATAGTTTAAAGGTTAACTTAGTTTTACCTGAAACACATTTTCAACTGATTGTAGAGTTTTTTTCATGCTTGGAGGAATATTTAAACAAATTGTTCAATGATACTTGTAATCTCTGTGTTGCACACCGCAAACATAACAATGATACTTGTAATCTGTGTGTTGCACAACACAAACATAATGTGTGTATGAATAGATTTTTGTTGTTATGGCATCTAAATTTCACCTGTCATAATTTCAAGGATAAACTAAGTACACAATTACTTGATCTGTGCGACACTAAAATATTCAAAGGCCTAGCATGTGGAAAAATATGTGTAGGGATTTTTAATGGTGCAATGAAGGAGACAATACACATCATTAACTTTGAAATAAAATTGAAGCACTTTTAACTGAAGAAAAAGGTAAAAGAAAAGCTAATTGATTTGTGCAAGATCTATTACATTATGATGTGAAAAGTAAAGTAAATGGATAACTGTATAAATGTAAAAATGGTAAATAAAACAAAACACACATGATTAGCAGGCTGAAAGATGTAAAACAAAGGTGAGTCTTGGCTATCTCAGGATAAAAACAAATGTGTTTGAAAATGTTAAAACTGTATTCACAATTAAAAACTGTCATTTTCTCTGAATCTGACCAATCAGAAAATTGATCAACAGAATCTAGAAATATCTCTGCTCCATGTGAAAGTTGCACAACGGAAAGTAAGACTGTAACCATCCCATGAAACAATAGATTATTTTCCTTGATCTGTTAATGCTGCAGAGAAAGTAACACCTATGGCTGGGTTTAACAAATTAATTTGACTCTATATCAAATGTTCCAAATTACAACTTATAAAATTTCAAAACATTATTAGATGTATATATGCAACATAGAAGAGTGAGATAAGTAGTATTTGCATACTGCACATCTAACCATGCAACTTTTATCATCTGTGCCTAAATCCACAATTAGCCAGACCATATGTGTTTATTTTATTTTCAATTTGATTAAACCAACATCAGTACATGACAACATTTTTCTGATATTGCTGGATGCATTCATTCAGTTGTTAGATAATATTTGTCTTACTAAATTTGTTTATGTATCTGATATTCAATATAAGAGATTCAGTTGTGGATTGATCAGTGGTTTTAGCTATAAGTATTCTTCCATATCTAGCACTTTTTATTTCTTCTGTCACACCACTTTAACTCACCAAGAGTGAATTGGTACACTAAAGTTTGAAACATTAGCTAGGGTAGGATTACATTTTGTATGTGTATTACAATCACTAACTGATCATTACCAATGATGAATGAGCAAGTATTTTTGGAGCCTTAGCCAAGATAGGATTACATCTTGTATCTTTTTGCAGTCACTAAATTATCATTGCCAGGGGTGAGTGGGCAAGCTGATTTGTGAAGCCTTAGCCAGGATAGAATTACATTTGATATGTATATTATAATCACTAAATAATCATTGTCAAGGGTGAATTGGCAAGTATATTTGGACCCTTAGCTAGGTTAGTATTATATCTTGTATGTATATAACAGTTACTAAAAGGTTATTTGAAAGAATTTACCTTGTACCTAGTAATTTCACACAGCAGATAACAAAGAAATGGTCATATAATAAAGAAGGAAGTTCATTTCTCCACTTTGATTTTATATTGAAAATAATCTTCTACTTAATCCTCACTTGATCTTTTCTATGAATGGGAGAACTAGATCTACAACAAAGTGATTTGAAACTATTATTGCAATTGAAACAAACAACATTTTTCATGTCAACGTTTAATGATGATTACGACAGTTATACCTCATTCAGTGCTGTAGATGTTGTAATTATATCAAAATGGTTATGAATAGGTATAAAGAATTTGTTTATTTGTGCATTATAATATGAGACCAAACATTTATATCTAAAAAAGTGAATCTAATTCTTTCCATATTAGAGGTATGACATTACTGTTGTTTTTTCCCACAAACTGCTATAGGAATTTTGTGCAGTATTTACTGCAAGAAGAAGAGAGATCAGAACAATTCAATAAACATCAGTTCTACCTTCAGACCAGTCCTGTCCCAGACGAATCATATTTAGTGACAGCTCTAGTAAACTCACCATTTAAGTAAGCTGCCAGTTAGCTAACTGTATGCTCAGCTTATAACTTTCTTTGTTTCATACTAAGTCATTTTGCATACTTTAAAAAGAGTGTATGTAGCATTGTCAAAGCCTAGAACTTTCAATGTACACACTTTGTTCAAACTATAATAACTTGACTTTCAGATTATTGATATGTTTTTATTCAGTTCACACTGCCATTAGTGTCTACATATTGAGCAATTATCTTATGTTTTCATCAACACTCAGTGTAAAGAACTGTTCAGAAAAATTTGGTGAAGTCACTCATTTTGTATGTAAAATTCTTAAAGAACCTCAACAGTAATTAGTTGGATTAATTACATTATTTAGATGTGCATTTTTCTGTGTTTGTTTGACTCGTATGTTATTAGGGATCATTTAGGATCATCACAAACATTTTCATGCATAAACACTTTAGAAGACTATATTTAACAAGCCAATAAGATCAGTATAGGTTCCATTGGCACTCCATGGAGTAACTTTAATTTTTTCTCATATTAAATATGTGTGTGTATATAAAGTGTGGCTTTAGAATGTTATTAACCTTAAGAACATAATTATCATTGTTTTGATGTGTTTTCCTGAAGCTGTTTCTCAACATTTCCATTTTATTTATAGCGAAAGTTAATCCTGATGAATTTCAGACTACATAAACACAAATTAACACTACTTTTTAAAAACTTCAGATGTAAATCACAAGACTGTCATAATAGTTTTAATAATGTTAGAACTAATTCTCTTTTCTTGGCTAATTTTTACTTGACAGTCCTCAAGGCATATCTCAGTAGTTGCTTATTTCTAATTCATGCACTTGTTCCTTTAATACATTATTTGTTCAACTTCTTTCAACAAATTCTTTTGTTTTTCTGAAGTAAGACGCTTAGAATGGGAGGAATTCGTCATTTTAAAAGATTTTCCAATACTGATATTGACAACTTGTGTCGACATAGAAATGATGCTGATTTTTGTGGCCAGGTGAGTTTTGCACTTTTAAAGGATTTCTTTTAACTTTGAAGAATGCTATAATGTACGTGTAACTGTGTGTAGAAAATTGGTTTGTCGTTCTGGAAGGAAGGATTAATTGGTAATTACATAGAATTTACAGTTATAGCTACTAACATGTGTAATTACAGGTCTTACATTTATAGAAGTGACTTCTGTTTTTACTAGTCAGTATAAGTAATAGTACAAACTAGTTAAATATCCTGGAATAACAGCTTATATTTATTAGTTTGTTTTTATAAACTTAACATCTAATATAGGCTCTCAGTTTTTCTAGAGAAGATGTGTACTGATCTCCAGGGTAAATCTAGTACACAGGCATTTGATTTCTGCAAAAATTAGAGGTTTGAGGATCTGCTATTTGGAAGGATAGGTGTAATGATAAATTACAGATCGATTGAAAGAGTCAAAATATGGGTTTGAAGCCATAGTAAAAATAAAATACTTATTGAAAATGAACCGAAAGTGACAAGCTGATTCTTATGTGATAAGACTATTGCAAATTAAGACATATATAAGTGAAAATAATTGAATAGTATGCAATTAAAAACAATCACATGATTAGCAGCAGCAACAGGTAAAATATAGACAAGACATGAATCCAGCTTGCTGAAAATTAGTATGAACTTGTTATGAAAATGCCAAAACTGATTGACAGTTCATACTTTCTCTGTAGCTGATCAATTAGAAAATAGCCACCAGAATGTAGAAATATCTCTGATCCATGTGACAGTAGCAAATTTTCCCTCCATGCACAAGGTAAAGTAGGATGCAATGCAACTACTATCCTATGAAACAGTTTATAAGTTCCTTGAACAGACAGACTACAGCAAGTAATATCTCAAACAAACTTTAGCACATGTTCAGATTTAGAATATTGAAAATATTTTAAATTATGAGCAAATAGCTCAAGAGACTTTGACACTACTGCCAGTGAATATGAATCTGTTTTATTAGCATATTTGTCGGAGGCTTTCTTTTGAACTTTCTTAGGTGACAGTGATTGAACAGAACTTCAACTTCATAAAATCATCATTGTGATAGATGCTTAACTATAGACTTTACCAATCTTCTGCACTGATTCTTGCAGTGGCCATAACAAGTAGTTTATCTCTTTTTTTTTTAGCAATCTCAAAAGATTTGGCAATTGTAGCCTCAGTTATCTATTATTTCAATAAACAACTTATCATTATAAGGGCATATGAGCCAGGCTTTCTAAGGTGCTGATGTTGCCAGTGTTTTGGGGCAAATTTCTCTGATTAAATACCTTACACAAACATATAAGACGATGGACAGAGCTTTCTAAACATATATAATATGTTGAGTTTGTGTTAAATTTTTCCAGCAAACCAAGGAAATAAATAATGGTGAGGTGTTAAAAGTAGCATGTCACCAGAAGAAAAATTAAATTTCAAAGCAATAACACAAACACAAAAATTGTAAGTGTAACTCAAGTCTTTATTATGATTAATTAGTAAACATTTATGTTTTGAAAATTTGTTACCTGATTGTCTCATTACTTTTTCACATATAAAAATATCCAAAATAACATGTTGCAGTAATCATGTGTTCTCCCTTACGGTTGTTTATTTTCACGACAAAAATTACAAATTTTGGAGTAAATAAAAAGATTAGAGTCTAAAATCAATCCAGGAAGTAAATAATTGGATTTGGTCATACCCCAAACATAGGGTATCAAGAGATATTTTGGGTATGTCCATTTGGAGCTTGTAATAAAATTAGTTTTTTAAGCACAATTTACTCATATATCTAGTGTAGGTGCTCAAATTATGTCATTTTGTTATATCATAATACACAACAGCAAAGACATTTGTTGTTATCAGTAACTGAAAGGATAAGAGTTAATTTCATTCTTCATTAAAAATCACTGAATATAGTCACGTAAACTTCTTTATGTGTTTTCCTGTATTTCAGTTTTGGGATATATTTTGAGTTCACAATGCTTTTCCCACTACATTTAGTTTCCACCATGTGCAGATGATTAGGGTGGATTTGAAATATATTAGTCACAAATCAACTCATTTTCTTGCAAGAAAAGTCCTTGAAAGTGGGATTACATAACAGATGTGTAGCTCTTTAACTGTATAACTAACATTCAAATGGTGTGAGTGGTGGTAGTTTTAGGTTTAAATGACTGATAAGTTGCAAAGCTAAATCTATTAGTGATAATTAGTGGTCTGTTTATAGAAACAAATAATTGGGGACATGATGAAATGCATGTAAAGGAGTTCACAGAATGGGTAAAGGAGATCACCATTTTAATTCAACTCCATATATATA
>NW_013669353.1:52834-54242 GCF_000517525.1 Limulus polyphemus
GTTATTACTACTTCGAATGTTGTGACACAGGCTATTGCTAGGAGGGAGGGTCTCGGCTGGGGATTTTTCGGCCACCATTCATTGAGAGATTGATCATTACATGAGTCAGACCTTTTCTCCTGACAATGTCTGGGCTCCTCCTGTCCCCGTAAAACCTGTTCATTATGAGGAGGACTTTGACAGCCTTTTTTATATACCTCCTACCAGCATGTTGTGCATGCTGGTACCACTCCAGAGGAATCAGCCAGGCCTCCCTCAGCCTTTTTAGAAATGATTTCTCAGGTTTATTACGTTTTATCTGTATCCCCAGTTTTGTATGATCCTGCCCCTTTCTTGTTACCTCTGCCCCATTGTCTTCCCTCCTTCTCCCGATATCAGGGTACATGCTGAGCATTTTATTTTTTAATTGAGCCTCATCCACCACTGGCTTCTGATCATTATGCACTGACTTACCATCAGGCTGATTATCCCTTTCTCGACTCCCAGCAGCTGGAGTCACTTTGGCCTGTGTGGGGCAGATCTTGATAATCCTATCCATGTATTCCAAGCCCAATTTTCCCACCTTAAATTAGATCTATACCGTTCATCCATGCACCTCCTTTCTAAAGCTCTTAATTGATCCCCTGAGTGGTTTTTGGAGGATTTATTCCCTTGTTACCTCCATGTTGGCACTATTATCTTTCTCAGCCCTATCCCTTCACTCCTGATTTCTTGGCTGTCAGGATCTCCTTGTTAGTGATACTGTCATGTCTCAGGTTTGTCTATCTTCCATATATATTTCTGATCTAAAGATTGCTCTCTTTCTCACTAGGTCTGTTTTTGGAGATATTCCTGAATCTTTGGAGTCTTGTGTGGGATCTGTGAGGCAACACTCAACACTTTCTTCTTTGGTTGCTCGTTTGTCTCAGCTTGCTCCCATATCATTCTCTATACCTGCTTCCAATCCTTTGTCTGTTCCTTCCTTTAGGGATCCATTGGTTCACCCTTTGGCTCACTATCATACTCATCACTGCCAACAGTTCTAGTAATTATCTGGTGGCTTACAGCCTAGTCAGGCATGTGGACAACACCTCATACATTCATCTCTTCACTATCTTGTCGGGGTACTGACTTCCACCTGTAGCCATCCTTCAATCATCAGTCTGACTGTGATTTGGTAAGTTTCATTTTTCCTATATGTTACTTTTGCTTAAAGAGACATGTTTCTTTTAGGTCTAGGATCCTGTTCAGGGGTGAGCATTGCCTGTCTATGTATGTTACTGATCTGTTCATCCCAAAAACATTGTGCATTGTACAGCTGACTACTACCTAGTGACTCACTCATTCCACCTCCATGTGGTGGGTCATGGAGGTTGATGTTGTATGATCCCAGCACTGCTCGTCCTGTGGACTATGGTTGCTTAGAATG
>NW_013669353.1:55168-70839 GCF_000517525.1 Limulus polyphemus
AATAAAACTAAAATGGATTAAGACGTATATATATCTTTATGGCGAAACACTAAAATACTTTAAAACGCTAAGAATATTTTTTTGCAGGAAGATTTAGAAGCGGGGCAGTCTCAATTAGAACATCTTCAAAACTTAATTACTTTTAACGATTTTAGGTGAATAAACGCGCCTCTAGTTTTTAGGAGTATGTTAAAATTGGTAAGGCTAAATATCGCTGAGATATCTGTTGTTTTTTATTACCCCCCTGGGGCTTAACGGTAAGCTTATAAGCTAAGAAAACCAAAGTTCGTGGTCATATCGATCAGTGGGTACAGCGCAGATAATTAATTTGGCTGCTTTGCACTTAAACAACACACATAAATAATTTGTTTTTTAATATTTCATACAAATTTTACTCTCTTTCTCCATAGCCCCTCAGTAGTACAGCAATAAGTCTGAAGGCTTATAACACTAAAAATCTAGTTTCGATATTCATGGTGGGCAGAACACAGATAGCCCACTGTGAAGTTTTGTGTTTAACTACAAACAAACAAACTTTTATGATAACCTACATTTTACTATGAAACAGGCTTAAAACAAGCTAAAAAATGCTCATTTCTACATAAATACATCTTAGAATCATATATAGGTACCCCTGTGTGAAGGCGGCAAGATTTACAACGCTAAAATCAAGGGTTCGATTCCCCTAGATGGGATTGCTAAAAACACACACAGAAACATGTACAACTGTATGGAAAAAATATCGTGGTAACCGTAACATTATTATCCAACATATAAGAAACATCATGTAAATCTACATGTATAATTAACGGGAATTTGTACACATACTTAAAGGTAAATTTAAGAAAGTAAAATAGAACTCTGGTACCATAGTATACTTCGCCGTCATTTACCCTTCTTTTACTGCCAATTTATTTCCATCTATCCTTTGTTACTCATCTTTTGCTACTTTCTTTTATCATCCTTTACTGATAATATATTTCGTATTATATTTTATTACCTATTATTATCAATATTTGTTTTTCCCGTAACTTTGTGTTCAAGGTTGTTTTTAGGTTAGTGTGCGTATCTGGAACAATCTGTGTAATGCACAGATAAAATAATTTATTGCACAAATGATCGTGAACGTGCATTGGAATGTTTCTTTGAAATAGCACTAGGGGGCGCCGTACATGCAACTTAGACAGAAGATTGAGGAGATAACAACACGATTTTAAGTTTTGAAACAATAGGACATGGTGGTGGAGTTATGCATCAGAATGACTGCAATACTCTGAGCATACCGCTACAGGACCAACACAAGATGTGGGCTATGTTTTGTTATATCTCTCAGATTAAAGCATCTCAGCACCCAGTTCCATCCCACTTGGTTCACACGATCTTCTGATCCCACCCCTGTTCACTACTGGTTATGAGACTTTCTGAAGATACAAATCCATTGCTAGAACCTACTCCTGAAGGATAGACGCCATTGCGACGGAAATTCGGGCGATTCCTGGGGAGGAGATGTCACGCCCTATCCAACATTATTATCAGGATGGCCACATTAACTTGAAATGTTGATTCAAAATTCAAACAGTTGATATAATTATGCCCCCTAGTATCATCTCCGGAATATTATTTTAAGATGAAAAACCCGAACAACTTATATATCAAAACAAAACATATATAAAATGAAATAGTCTCCATTTTTATCGATGATGCCATGCTTGATTCTTTTTGATCAGGGACAGTGTTATTTGATCGTTGCTACTCTGGGATGAATTACTTGCAGATTTTGCTTGTTGTCTAAAATACACGAAGAAGACTTCTTCATCATCTCCTTCGGTACTCGAAAATGACGAAAAATCACTTAAATCCGCATGTGCTGAACTTTCATCACCACCACCTTCCATCTTTTTTGAAAGTTTTTAAATTATCATTTGTTTTATAGTTTCTTTCCTAGCGTTCGAGCTAATTCAAATGAGTTTAAACATGAGGGAAAAGCAACAGCAAGAATGTGATTCTCATTGACAAAGGCAGCTTCAAAGCACTTCTCAATTCCTGAAGTCAAAACATTAACAAGTTCCTTATAATTCTGGAGTGGTTCACCACAAAGATCTTTCAGTTTTGCCAAACATGCAGTAAGAGTTAGCAGAAGTACTTCCATATACGCTATATGTCACATGACGATTACATATTATTTGATGAAGTTTATATCCGAAAGGTCGAAACGAGCGATACCCAGCTCATCACACAGTTTATTGATTGAACCCTCTCTCTTTGTCATTATGCTCTCCATATGAATGAATGCATCTACATCGAATTCCACCTAATAGTGTATGGAACAACAAAATGATCGCCTAGTTCTTATTGTATAAGGTCAACTGATATAGTGCTGCGACTCTGTTTATTTCAAAGCGTCTGGTCCTTCACAACTGCCAATCAGGACACTTTTTGAACGTACTCTCATTCACATCCTTTCCTACATCATTGGTTGCTACTAATTGAGTGTATGTGCCGCACATCGAGGATACTCAGGGAGAAAGCAAACCTCACTGGTCTCTGTCTCACTACTAATGATATTGGAAATGCTGTGGAAGTTTCTCTCATTTTCTTGTTCTTAACTGCTTGACTCGGGTGTGCTTTGCTTTGCTGTGGAATCGCCTACATCACTACTTTAAGGTTCAGCTCTTGATTGAGTGGATAAGATTCTGCAAGAATAAATAGTAAAATATAAAAAGAGAGATATATATGATGTGTGGTATGGCTTCGTATCACCATGTTGGTATGGTACTGCAGTATTGGCATGGTATAATAATATTAGGTTGTCTAAAATTTAATGTCGTGTTTTGGAACATTTTCATTAACCACCCCCAAAAAACGTACATCATGTATAATAGTTAATTGATTAACTTAAACGCCACGTTAGTGTAGCCTATATAATGTGTAAAGTGATGGCACACGACGAGGCACACATTCGGCATGTAATGCTCTTTAATTACAAGAAAGGGAAACAACGCCTCTGTAGCCACAAAGAATATCCGAGAAGTTTATGGAAATGTTTTGAACGTTCTTAAGTGTCAACGATGGTTCAGTAAATTTCGTTCAGGTGACTTTAGCCTTAAAAACTGTGATGGCAGAGGCTGATCTGTTGGAATTGATATTGATGCTCTGAAGACGCTGTTGAGTCTAATCCAAGGGAACACACTCGTGAAATGGCCCTGAAATTGCATGTCTCTCATGAAATAATACATAAACATTTAAAGTATATGGGAAAACTCTATAAAGAAGGTGTTTGGGTGCCTTACGAACTCTCCGATGATCATCCTTTCCAACGTGTGAAAGTTGCTTCGTCTCTTCTGGCGCGTATTGTGCGTGAACAATTTTTGGACAGATTGTCACCAGTGCTGAACAGTGGATTCTCTATGCGAATATTAAATGCCAAAAACAATGGCTCAGTCCTAGACAAAAACCACTTCCGACCCCAAAACCTGGACTCCATCCGCAGAAAGTGATGCTTTGCATTTGTTGGAACATGAAAGGAGTAATTAATTTCGAACTTCTCAATCCACAGCGAACTGTCAATGCAGAGATCTATAGTCAGCAACTGGAACATTTGAAATCAAGCCCTTCATCAGAAACGCCATTCACTCGTCAATCGGATGGGTATTCTTCTCCATGACAATGCACGTCCACAAGATTATGGAGTTTGGTTGGGAATTGGGAGTTCTCGCCCACCCACCATACTCTCCAGATATGGCAACATCAGATTACCAACTTTTTCGTTCGCTGCAACACCATCTTAATGGGAAAACGTATGGAAATGTGAAAAACGTTAAAGAGGATATTGACATGTTTTTTTTGCTTCAAAGCCAAGTGATTTCTTTAATCAGGGCATTAAAAACCTGATTGTAAGATGGAAAATTCCCTTCACCAGCTTTTAGGTCTCTCTTCATTTATTTCAGTACACCCATTCCATCGAGTGCAGCTGTATAGCATATTTTTTCAACAGGGAAAGACATTTGGAGCCAAAAAGAGCTGGACTGGTGGATCACAATTTCGAGAAGTTAATGCTACTAAAATTAAATAACAAACTAAAACAATGATAAAATGGAACAAATAATGGGGGCGTTATAATGTGACGGTCAATCCCACTATTCGTTGGTAAAAGAGTAGCCCAAGGTTGGCGGTGGGCGGTGATGACTAGCTGCCTTCCCTCTAGTCTTACGCTGCTAAATTAGGGACGGCTAGCGCAGATAGCCCTCGTGTAGTATTGCGCGAAATTCAAAACAAACATTCAATGATGGTACTTAAAAAACACAAAATCAAAACATAAATGTATAGGATGACAGTAATAGTAATAAATGAGCTAATATTCTAATATAAAATAATAGATTTCCAATATTAGAAGGTATTGCATTCCTTACGGCTGAAAGGGCGGGCATGTTTGGTGTGACGGGGATACAAACCCGCGACCCGCAGAGGAGTTATAAGGAACATGTCGTCAGCAGAAATTTTTAATTTCAAAGCAATAACACAAACACAAAAATTAGAAGTATGGCTCAAGCTTTTATTGTAGTTAATTAGTTAAACATTTATGTTTTGAAAATTTGTTATTAGCTAATTGTCGCCGTAATCATGTGTTCCTCTTAACCGTTGTTTATTTTCAAGACAATAATTACAAATTTTTGAGTAAATAAAAAGATTAGAGTCTTAAATCAATCTGGAAAGTATATCATTTCATTTGATCATACCCGAAACACAAGGTACCAAGAGATATTTTGGGTATGTCCATTTGGAGCTTGTAATGAAATTAGTTTTTTTAAATACGTGATTTCCTTTACGCATATATCTAATGTAGATACTCAAATATGTCATTTGGTTATATCGTTATACACAACATCCAAGACATTTGTTGTTATCAATAACTGAAAAGGTAAGAGTAAATTGCATTATTCAATAAAAATCACTGAACATGAAATTGCTTGAACGCCTTTACGTGTTCTCATTTACTTCAGTTTTGCTTCAGAGGGGAATATATAGAGTGCATACTGATTTTCCCGCCATATTTAGTTTCCACCATGTGCAGATGATTAGGGTAGGGTGGATTTGAAATAGAATAGTTACAAATCAACCCATTTCTTGCAAGAAAAGTCCTTGAAAGTAGAATTACATAACAGATGTGTAGCTCTTTAACTGTATAACTAACATTCAAATGGTGTGAGTAATGGTAGTTTTAGGTTTAAATGACTGATAAGTTGCAAAGCTAAATCTATTAGTGATAATTAGGGGTCTGTTTATAGAAACAAATAATTGGGACATGATGAGATGCATGTAAATGAGTTCACAGAATGGGTAAAGGAGATCACCATTTTAATTCAACTCCATATATATGCTTTGCATTTCTTAGTATAATGCTACATTATAATAAAAGCTTAAGTTATGATCTGTGGAAGTAGTCTAATACAAAATAATTATTCTTATTAGCCTGCTATAGCTGGATTTACTGTAAAGGATATCATATTAATTTCTACACCTATCTTTGCTAATATACAGAGGTGGTATGCATTTTGGTGATGGGTTTCATATTTGTATTTTTAGAATGGGTGGTAAACAATGTTAGCAGCTGAAATATTATCACAGAAAAAAGGCAGCAGAAGGGAAGGGCTTCTTACAATTTTTTACTTTTTGATTTTAGGAACAATATAACCTGGTAAAGGAGGTGAAAAACAGTAGCCATACTCATCAAGGTGGAAAAATATAACAGAATGTAGCCTGAATGCTAGATTTTTGGCACAAGGTTTTTCAGTAGTTATATTTTCAAGAACTGTATAAATCATACTTATAGGAGAAGATTTTTTTTTCAACATATTCCAGTTGAATAATGGACACTTAAGAAAGCTTGGCCCATATTTGTGTATCTATCAACCAGTGTTTATTCTCCATTTCTTGATGAGCATATTATAGATATTCAACAAAACAAGGATAATAAGAATATTTAATTGTTTTTCTAATTTATGGAATATGTTGCAAAGAATTCATAAATATTGACATAATGATTTCTGATACGGTACCTTACCTCACATTATAGCTTTTCTTACTCAGCGCTGCCCTCTATATGCAAATGTTTTTAGCATGCCACATGTCCTGTGGACTATGGTTGCTTAGAATGTTAGCTGGTGATACATGCACTCCAGCCTCTGTCCATTCCTGTCTGGAGGATGATGTTGCTTGGGTTACACACTGCTGCTCCTGATGCTCCACCCCGGTGGGATTGGGCCCGAGAGGTTGATGTTACATAGAGTAGTATGGCAAGGGTTGTATGAGACACCTCGTCAAAATTGTTTTCAGGTGGAGGCTAATCCAACCATTCTTGATATATACCCATGGCCAATAATGCACACTGTTGACATAGGGTATTCTACAAGATCACTAGTAGGTTTTACTCATGGTATTTTGCTTCAACAACATGCCAATTCCAGACCATACTAACCCATAAACTTTCATGAGTAAAGCAGAAGGTGGTTGCTGCCCATTCCTGCCATCTCTTTGATTGAATAAATCAGGAGCAGTCAACTTGTCAAACTAGTGTTTTTGTGGTCACCCTTTGCACTGCCTCTTGTGGAATATGAGAGTTCTTGTCACTTTTAAGTTTCTAGCCACTGGTGTAGTGGACCATGGATGAAACTCCTGAATGTGCTCAATTCCATTCAGTACAGAGTGGGGCAGTGGTGTTCTGCTGGTGTAGGTGGCATAGATTCTCCACTCATGCACACCCCTCCATGCAGTAGGACCCAGAGGTTGATGTTGCACGTCCATGTGCTTCAGCTTCTGTGCAACCCTATCTGGGTGATGATGTTGCTCATGAAACTCAATAGTATATTCAATGAATTAGAGTAGATCCACCACATTGCAGTTCATCTCTCTGATTGGAAACCCTCATCTTACCATTGACTGGATATCAGTTCCCAGTGAGTGGTTTTGAATTTGAGCAGAGCTAATCAATATAAAGCCTCACACGTGTTGGACATGACTCCTCATCCTTCCTCAATCACAGATTTTTGCCTCATGCACTCCACCTCTGTTTAGTGGGTCCTGAAGGTTGATGTTGCACAGATCCAGTTTGATTTGGGCCAGCTCTCTGGTTTCTTGGGATGTCGACCAGTTGTCCATGCATTTCAGCTTCTGCATAGTCCCATCCAGAAGATGATGTTGCATGGGGTGAATGTAGTCGCTCTGGTGCACCACCTGAGGAAGGTTCACTACCTGTGGCAGATGTTGTGCAGAGTGGAACTGGTCTAGTTGGTTTTGGAATTGAAGTGAACCACCACATTGGCACATCCCTTCCTACTGTTGTTCGGAGGTTGTATGGTGTTGGTTGTGGATTTGTCGTTTTGTCATCTGGTATGGAATGTTTCTCTTTCCATTCTACTCAACTTGAGGTGAAGATGGTGTGGACCCTCCTCCTACCATGGGCTGGAGCATGTATGCCCAATATCACCTGGTTTTGGACTGGAGTTGACCTACTGAGTACAGTCTGACACACCCTAGCCACTCTACACTAAGGGGAACATCCATTTTAGCTCTCCCCACCATCTGGTCTGTGACTGGGAATCCTATATTAATTTTTCTCCTGAACTATGATTCCGGAGATTTCACTGTTATGTGAGGTTGGACCCACCCAGATTTTTTCTCTCATTCTTTGGGTGTGATCCTCCCAATTTCCACCAGTTTAGGCGACACCTACTACCACTCTGTGTGAAGAACATATGTGGTATAGAAGTGGTGCGGTCTTCCACATGTGTTCCTTTCCCAACAGAGGTTCACACTCCATGGATGTTTTTCGGATGCTTATCTATATACCTTGCACTGGTCCTCCACCTTTTCAATGTGGGATTCTAGCTACGATCTGAGTAATGTACACTGAAAATATATTTCTAATATGCCCTTACCTACTTTCACACTTCCCACTCTTCCTCAACACTACCAGTGCTTCATTTCTGCCTAATCTTGGTGGAATTGAATAGAGGGAGTAATGAGCATCAAGAGGGTGTGCCATATGATAATTTACATGCAAAGACACAATAAACCATGTTGATCGTGGAATAGGTGGGAGTTTCAAGGCTTGTAGCATGCAAAAAAAGTTTGCATAAAGAGAGCAGCACTGAACAAGAAAAGCTATTATGTGAGAAGAGGTAAGTACTTATCAGAAATATCTGATGATGAGGAATCCACTTTGAGACTAATAATGCTTGGAAACAGCTTGAATGGGTAATGAAGAAAAACATTAAAATAATTTTAACATAACAGCAAATGTACAACGTTTCAACAAGTTTTTGTCATCATCAGGTACAAGTAGTTTACACTGACATAGATATATATATACAGTATGAAACAAAGAGGTCACACGACCAACACCCTGGGGTGGCAAGATATTTCTTCTAAGTCGTGCAACAATATCGGGTCATGTGACCTCTTTGTTCCATACTGTATATATATATATATATATATGTCTGTGTCATTGTAAACTACTTGTACCTGATGATGACAAAACCGTGTCGAAATGTTGTATATTTGCTGTTATGTTAAACTTATAATAAAATTTTTCTTCATTACCCATTCAAGCCGTCTTTAAGCATTATTATCAGAAATATATTTTCAGTGTAGGAAAATAATAACTTTCTGAACTTTTAGGTTGATATAGATTAAGATTTATTGTCAAAAATAATGAAGTAATACATAATTTTCAAATTATCATTTAGTATTTGTGTTTTCCAAAGATGAAGATTATATTTTGGACCATGGAAAATGGAGAATTTTGTGTGTTAACCTCTGTAATATTGTCAGCTGTTTTGCTTTTCACAGTTTCCTCTTGGTTCCAGTTTGAAATTAAAGAGTTTTATACAACAAATGTTTCAGTGAGAGGACTGACCTATATCTTTTGAAAATAATATAACTTTGCATTGTCATTTTACAGCAGGAAATGCAAGTGAGATAAAGCAGATTGGATCTTTTGGAAACTTTCTTTTTAGGCTTATTATTTTGGACTTATAATTTTGGATTAATAATTCTCAGTTTGGGAATGTGGTAGTGCTGTATCTTTTTTTGGTTTTCCAATTTTGCGTGCAGATTATCACCTACAGTGTTTGGTAATAAATATTAAAGTTTAATATAGTTGGGAAGACGTATCAATTGACAACTAAAGAAGCATCCTGTGCTTTCCTATCTGGACAAGAGAGGTGTTACAGTTATCTCTTGATATTTTCCTTCTTACAGTAGAAATACTTAACCATATTTTGCAAACCATACTAGAAACTTACTAAATAGTATCAGCTCTTCCTTTTAAAAATTCAATGTAATGTGTTTTATATATTTGTAAATTTTTAGATTATGAATTTTCCAAAAATTTGTTTTCATTGGTTTGAAAAAAACAAAAAAACTTTCTTCATCTTAGAATTTCAATTATTTTTCATTGTTGTTCCATTTTATATATCTAGTCAGTTTTAACTTACTTGATATTCATTAACATATTTATTTTGGGATTTTATTTTACTAATTGAAGCAGTCCACCACTAGCCCCCTAGTGACACAACAGTAAGTCTGGAGACTAATAATGCTAAAAATTGAGTTTCGATACCCATAGCCCAGATAGCCCATTTTGTAGCTTTGTACTTATCTACAAATTTTAAAAAGAGAGGAAAGAAGCTGAAAGGTTTATCGATGGTTTAGGACTTCATCTTTCAAAATGGCATCATAATTATCCTTGTCAGGCATTGTATACTTTACTTTCCTCTAGTGTATATTTCATCCTTACAATATTTTGAAATTTTTCTAAGCTCTACTCTAGAACTTGCTAAATCTGGTTGAAGTCATACTATATTCAGCCTACAGAGTTACTTACTGTAGCTAGTTCAGTCAAGACACTTATTTAATATTTCATGCAATAGTTGTATTTTATCCTGCTTTACTTTGAGTAGGGAGGACTGCTGTGGAAAAGGTATTTGTGTATTCTGGTGCTTATTTTCTGATTGGTCAGCTGCAAATAGAATGATCGATATGAATATAGTTTTTCTGCTATCACATCATATTTCTTTCTGACCTCCAAGGAGAGAAGGTTTAGTCTCAAACTTAATTGAGAATTTCAGGTTTGCTGATTAAGAATGATCTGTGTTACTTTAACTTTCACTTATTTGCTTATCATACATTAATCCCTCATTAAATGCATTTTGCTTCATTTTCTATTTTTACATTTTTAATTCTTTATTTGCAAGATGTTTACTAATGTGATTATCACCCATATTTTACTATTTCTTTTCTCCAGCAAACTGAAATGTTTTTTTTTATTTTGACTGCAACACTGTGTCTTCTCTCATTCATCTCACCTGTGATAAATCAAGACACTAGTTCTTTCATGTACTAAATCCTTAAACCTCTAGATTTTGCAGAGATCAGGTAACTGAGATTTACATCAGCAGAGAACTGATGTATCAAGAGCATCACCTTCACAATTGGGAGAGCATGCTGCTTTTACTTTTGTATATCTCATTTTTTGCTCTAATAAGACTGTTGTCATAAGCAAATGGATGTTATTTCTGCATTAATGCATCTCCTAACCCAGTTTGAAATGTATTACCTAAAGCAGAATCATGCTATTTTAACGTTGGATATGATATGACTTACACTAGAGCAGTTTAGCTACCAAAGTTTGCATCAAGATATGGAAAAGTTTACACATTAATGAACCTTGGTAAAAACTTTCCCCGGTGTTCCACAAAGTCATTCAGTCTCCAAATCTCAGTAACATTTTGTGGCTTTGGAATTTATAGCACTCCCTGTTTTCACTTAGTTGTATCTTTGTTTACTAATAAAGGAACTTCTTTTCTCCTCAGTTTCACTCTAAATCCATAAGCAACAACACCAAATAATAACTATTCCTTATGATGGTCATTAAAACCATTTCATCCCCATTTCCATTTTCCTTAGATTAGGGTTTCATTAACAGTGATTTGAAACTACATGTAATCTTTTAACTGCCCAATCTTGTCTTCTCTTGAACTCTCCTGGTGCAGTTGAATTTCAAAATAGCATTAATCATAAATGAAAGAGATATTTTATGCAAATAAAAACTATTTTATTTCTATAATAATGTAACGTCTATATACAGGGAGACATGAGTGGATAATTTGATATTTCTGTGTAAAATGGACATTGTTGTCAGTGCAGAAAATAAATGTATGTGTAAAATGTATATAGTACTTTGAATATATATGTCTTATTTGTCTTGTAGGGTCCAGCTGTGTTTGAAGATCAGGATATTGAAGAGCTACACATTGCAGCACATAGAGCTTTCTTTGCCCGTAAATTTTACACTAGTTTTTATCACAAAACCAGAATGGTAGCTGTGAAGTTAGTTCATCAAGAGTATTACTCCATACTGAATCACTTTATTGATTCTTCTATAATCAGGTTAGTTACTTTCCTTAAATTTTTTGAATGACTGTTACTGAGACTTGGTATTAAACTGTTATGAAGATGTTCAGAAAGCAACATAGGATATGAGTAAATGAGCATGTTAATATGAGTAAACTGTGACATGCAATACAGTTACAAAATGGCAACTACAAGTGACATTATTTTTTTCACACATCAAGTTCTTACTGAAACAGAGTAAAAAGGCTATGCACATACATCAGCAGCTTGAGATAATAAGCAGTGACTCTTTGGTTGTGTCTCAAAACAGCCTGCATGGACAATACATTCAAGAAAGTTGGGGATCTTTAAGTAAGCTAGCTGCATGCATTTGTGTTTGTAATTCCATATCTGAATTTTACCAAATTGGTATGATGAAGTTAATGTACAGTTGTTAGTTAAATCTTTTCCAGAACAGAGAAGTATCACTGATATCCCATGATTATTTAATTCTCACAATGGATATACTTAACCACAGTGTATGAAAGTTGGTACAAACTTGTATCTAGTTTTTGATTAAAAATATTCATTAATTTGATTATTATTTCTATCATTTTTTAGGTTGTGAAATTTCCCAAATTTTGTTGTGAAGGGCTGTTTTTAAAAAACCCATTAAAAATACTTCTTTCAATCTTAGATTTTCATATTTTCTATTAGTGATTATAAGTTGTTTTTTGGTGCAAAGCTACATAATAGGCTATCTATACTCTGTTACTATGGGGGGGTGGAGGTGGGGGAATTAAACCTCAGATTTTAATGTTGTAACTACATAAACATACCACTGATCCACTGAGGGACAGTACAGTTAGTTTAAACATACTTGGTGTTCATTAACACATTTCTCTTGTTACTTTATTTTGCTGATTGAAGTAGTCACCACTTCTCAAAAATAAAAACATGGCAAAAACTCACAAAGGTTATTTGGTGATCTAGAACATCATTGATACTTTTGTCAGGCATTATATTGTGATCTTTGTCCAAAATATTTTTGTTCAAATTCAATATATATCTAAGAACATGGTTGCCATGGGTACGAGAAAAGTATGGAAGGGATATATAATTTTATTCTTCCAGGCCTGGTGTCAAGTTTTTATGTATAGGTAGGCTGGATCCTTTACAGTAGGTGTCTGTGAATTGTTGGTGACAAAATTTCAACAATAAACAAACAGTACATAGCCCACTTGTTTTAAAATAATATATATTAATATAAGTCAATTGTATATACAAATGTTCATCTCACTGTTAATTACCACAAGTCCAAACAGGTTCATTCAGTTACTTTAGAACCCAAGTGACAAGATGAATTATTCTTCTCTATTCTGTTATTACAATACAGTCTGTAGTTACTTCACTTTAAAATCACCACTATAACTCTTTATGGCTAAACTCACAATCATGCTGTCAATATCTGGCTATCTATCTAACTAACTATGTCTAACTGATTCAAACTACATTTTGTACACGTATTTATAGCCTGACCAAGGCCTAGAATCTTTTACACACTACAAGATATTATGATCAATAATACTCATTCAAAAGAAGGAGAAAAACTTAGAAGGTTCTAGTAACATGATGCAGTAGTAAAATAAGCACCAATTTCTAACAATGGGACTACACAACATATGATTCCTACACAGTTATGTAAACAAACCTGTGATAAACTACTGCTTCTAAACTCGAAGGGGGAAAATCCTGTACTTACTTGTGGAACTTCTTGGTAAGCAAATGATACTGCCTGCAGGTACCTGTTTCAAACAAGTAGTCTCTCCTGGGACATCTTCTTCATCATACTCTTTAAGACTCTGTTGACTCTCTCTCTCACACAAAGTCCATTACATCTGGGGTTGTATGGGGTGGTAAATAGCTGCTTAGTATGCACTACTCTTGCATCAATACTGAGGTAAACTGGGTCCCTCTTTCACTGAAAATTTCTTTTGGAAAGCCTATTCTACAGAACACTTCTAGGAGGGTTTCTGCTACTCTCTCCACTTCTATATTCAGGAATGCTATGGCTTCTGGGTAACATGGCGCATAGTCAACTACTGTCAGCACATACTGGTTGTCCTTGTCGGATACAGTTGCTAGTGGTCCAATCAAATCCACAGATACTCTGCTGAAGGGCTCTTGGCTACTTTCCCTCTAGGTACTGTCCTTTGGCAGATGTCATATGAACTACAGAATCTGATCACATCTCTGAATACCCCTGGCCAATGGAAGTTGCTGGTGATTTTATCTGACATCTTCTTTGCTCCTAGGTGTCCTCTCACAATTGACTTGAGAGTCAGCTTCATCACTTGAGTCCAGTATTCTGCTGGTACTATGATTTGTTTAACCTCCCCAGTAGAAATGCTTTGATAGATCTAGTGTAGCACTCCTTTCTGTTCCTCTGTTCTGTAAGCCCCTTTCCACTTTGTCTTTTGCTCAACTTTCACCCAGACACTGTTTCAAAGTTTAGGAAGTGAAGGGTCTTTCTTCTGTGTTTTAATTAGTTCCCATAAACTTACATGTCACTTTTCGATGGGTTTTGTGTCTTGCTTGCTTTTCTTTTCTTGACCTCTTGTGGTGACAGCAGATGCCTCATTAATCTCCTTTCTGTCTGGTTCCTCCAAACTTCTACTGCCTGGAATATTGCCAATCACCATGTTGTAGATGGGTTCCTTCATACACATGGCCTCGAGGTCTCCCTTGTAGTATGGAGTGTCCATCTTTATTCTTGCTATGGGAAACTTTCTCACTGTCACATCAGTCAGCACACACACAGATGTATCTTGCCCATCATCTGATCATCAGATATTAGATTGGTTCTCACTGCTGCACTGCTTCACCCAGTGTCTCATAAGACTTTCACTTTCTTGTCCCCGACATAGCCTTCACCTACTGGCATGTTGTGGTTTGTTAGCACCTCTCAATGTTTTACACATGCTCTGGCCACCACTGACAATGTTGATCCATTTGCCAATTTAAGCTGACCATCAGTCATGCACTGTTTAATCATGATGATAGCATGTCCTTCTTGTGATGAATCTGGCAAGTTGCCTCTATTCTGTTTCTTCTGGCAGCAGCATCCATGGTCACAGTCACTCTTTTCTTGTTTCTTGCAATCACCATCTTTGTAGGTAGCTCAAGCTGTTTTGTGTTGAGATTTTTACAGTTGCTTGTTGGTGATAGACTTGCACCCACTTGCAATGTAACCATTTGATAAGAAGCATAACATCTCTTTTTTCCCTTTTGTCTATTGACTTCTTGTCACATTTGGTGGCATACTGCTTCTGGTCAGCCATCCCTGGCTTAGACTTTGACTGGTTATTCTTGGACTTGGCCTGTTATACTCCCTCCATGGGCTTCCACATATTGTTCTGCCAACTTGATAATCTTGTCCACATCTTTTGGTGCTCTTTCTTTTAGGAACAGTGATATGTCAGTGGAGCAGATGATCATGGACTATTCACGTATTAGTAGATCTACCAGTCTTTTAAAACTATCTTCTCACTTGGCCATATCAGTCTACCTTTTGAAGTATCACCATAGACGTGCCACAAACTGAAATACAGTTTCTCTTTGTGCAAAAACCTTCCTCAGTAAGTTCATAACATTTCAGTAAGGCCATTTTTAACATCCTCTGATGTCATGCACACATAAACTTGTAGGCTATTTCCTGTGAGATGGTGACTGAGACAGACTGGCCAGTTGTCATTGTCCCACTTCTGACTTTGGGCAAATCTTTCATACCTCTCCAGAAAAGCATCCATGTCATCTTTTTGGTCATCAGATTTGCCCATTGTCATTCTTGGGTCCTTCATCTTTCTGTTTGGTGAGCTTAGTGATCTCAGTTTGTGCTCCTATTCATCCCTATTTCTAGTCTCTACTCTCTCTCCTTTTCTTCTCTTTCTCTTTGTGCTCGGCCCGGCATGGCCAGGTGGTTAGGGCGCTTGACTCGTAATCTGTGGGTCACGGGTTTGAATCCCTCTCCCACCAAACATGCTCACACTTTCAGCAGTGGGGGCATTATAAGGAGATGGTTAATCCCACTATTTGTTGGTAAAATAGTAGCCCAAGAGTTGGCGGTGAGTGATGATGACTAGCTGCCTTCCCTCTAGTCTTTCACTGCAAAATTAGGGATGGCTAGCATGGATAGCCCTTGTGTAGCTTTGCATGAAATTCAAAACAAACAAACACATCTTTGTGCTCTTCTCTACTTTTTAGTCTCTCCTCTCTCTCTC
>NW_013669353.1:70862-100185 GCF_000517525.1 Limulus polyphemus
AGCCCTTGTGTAGCTTTGCATGAAATTCAAAACAAACAAACACATCTTTGTACTCTTCTCTACTTTTAGTCTCTCCTCTTTCTCTCCCTTTCTTCTTTTAGTCTTTCTCTTTCTTCCTCTCTTCTCTATTTTGTTGATGCTCTTCTCTCTCTCTAGGTCTTCTTGTTGTTGTTTAACAAATTCTTGTTGATCACCATCTAAGATAAACAAGTTGCTTGCCCATCTCTATCCACTTATCAAAGTCATTTGACATGATTATATAGTGTGGTTGTGACCTCTACAATATTTTCACTACCACTACAGCTGTGCATATATAAGCCTATTTCTACTGTCGTTCACATCTTCTTCTATCACCAGTTACCACCGTATAATCATTGCTGGCTCACCAGTGTCAGGTATTTATGTATGAGTGGGCTGGACTCTTTACAGTAGGTTCCCGTGACTTGTTGGTGATAAATTTCAACAATAAACAAACAACACATAGCCCACTTGTTTTAAAATAATATATATTAAAACAAGTCAAAAATATATACAAATGTTCGTCTCAATGTTCATTACCACAGTTGTATCCAGAGCTTTAAGTATTCATCTGTTTTCGTCCAAATCCACAAGTTGGTTCAGTTACTTTAGAACCCTATTAAGAAAGCGAATTATTCTTCTCTACTCTGTTATTAAAATACAGTGTGCGATAATTTCACTTTAAAATCACCACTATAACTCTTTATGGCTAAACTCATAATCAAGCAGTCAAGATCTAGCTATCTGTCTAACTAACTCGAATTACATATTGTACACATATTTATAGCCTGATTGAGGCCTAGAATGTTCTACATGATACAGAAATACTCAATCAAAACAAGGAAGAAACTTAGAAGGTTCTAGTAACATGATGCAGTAATACAATCACTAATTCACAGGCCCGGCATGGCCAGGTGGATAAGGCGCTCGACTCGCAATCTGAGGGTCGTGGGTTCGAATCCCCGTCCCACCAGACATGCTCGCCCTTTCAGCCATGAGGGCATTATAATGTGACGGTCAATCCCACTATTCGTTGGTAAAAGAGTAGCCCAAGAGTTGGCGGTGGGTGGTGATGACTAGCTGCTTTCCCTCTAGTTTTACACTGCTAAATTAGGGACGGCTAGCGCAGATAGCCCTCATGTAGCTTTGCGCGAAATGCAAAAACAAACAAACTAATTCACAACAGTCGAACTATGCAATGTATTATTTGTACACAGTTACATAAACAAAGCTGCAATAAACTATTACTTCTAAACATAAAATTTAATATTCACATCTAACTTAAATTGAAACAGTTGTGTATATCTAACATCTGGAAAGACTATTAAATTTCATTTTAGTGCTGTAAACTGGGGAAAATCTGGGATACACAAAAGTAACTTGTGATAGCTATGAACGAATAGACAAATGATAAGCAAATTTCAAATGTTTATTGGCATTTAACTTACCCTCATTTAATTTTTATTAGCTGCAGTTGAATTAGTGAGTAGTCACTAAGAAAATTGGTTTGGGGGAAAAAAAACTTTTTTTAATAGTTAAATTGAAACAAAAAATACATTTAGCTTGGTATAATTTCTCAAATTCTAATTAAATTCAACATTTTCATGATACCTCTGATTTGATTGAGTTAGTCAATGTGTTTTATTATCCATTTTATATTATTTTTTACTGCTAATAGTCAATACTTGTTTTAGTTTAATATTTGTTATTGTTTTTGACTATATTTTATTGTGATTTATATAAAATCCCTTTGTAGACATGGGTGTCCACTTGGGAAGCAAGGGAGCCCTGGACCCCTTGGAAAATGATAAACATAATTTTTCTTTATTCATTCAGCATATGTATATGAATTTACAAGTTTTTTTTATTCATTTCACAATTTCACACTACTTATTACACTTAATTTTCAATTCTAATAAAAGTTGCCAGGTTTGTCTAGATACATCTAGATATCTCACCCTGTAGCTAAATATTGAAAAATGTCATTGTCACAGGGACTTCTCACTCATGTCATCAAAGAGACCAACGAGGTGTGCTGACATCCCCTGAGCCCTGACATAGTGTGATCAGGGTCAACCTGTTGCCACATGCTGGTAATATTGGCAGCAGGTTATCAAAGTGGTTGATGCAGTCTTGCAGTCATCCCATGAGGCAACATGGTCGAGTTCATCCAGAATTTACTATTATGGAGTATATGCTTAAACTAACCTTACAAATATTGAACCCATCATCTCTGACTGTTGGAGCTTGTCTATTCTCTTGACTGAAATGGCAACAAAACTTTGAAGACAGGTCCATCGTCCCTTGACTTTGATTTTGCCCCCTCACTTAGAAAAACATTCTGTGGACACCCATGTTTGTAGATTTTATTCACTTGTTTTTTACAAAAGCAACTAAAATTTAAAAAAAAGGAAGCGTACTGAGAGCCAGAGAAGCATTTCTAGAGTCTGTTAGATGGAACTCCAATAGAAGTTTTGTAGTAGGTTAGGATTTGAGACAGTTAATTAATGATTAAGATCACCAGATGGGGGATAGTGCATCAATGTGAATTTCTTTGAATACTTCTATTGAATGTTAAGCAAAAAAATGAGTGTGAAATAGTGGCTATAAGTCAAGATGTCCAACTGAGATGTTAATTGGTTCTACCAATCAGAGAATGTATATTCAGCTTAGTAACTATGCCTACAACTAAGGACAAAGGCTGTAATGCTTCTTCCAAACAATAGTAATCAATATTATCTAATCAAAACTGTGTTATATTTAATAAGCAGCTTCATTACTATTGATTTAGTTACAGTAGTCTTATAGGAAGTAACCTGCTAATAATACTTGTCACAACAAAACCTCAATAGTGGCAGAATGTTTCACTTGTTATATATCAAACATTTTAGAACCATTCCTGACTTCAAGAATTTTTGTAACTTGACTGTTACATTCATTTCTGTTTATGTAAAAAGGAATCTATATTTTAGTTGCACAAGTAAACTTTATGTGAATATGTTTATTTCCCAATTTTTTTTCACAAACACAGGAATTAGTAAATTAATGCATTGTGGTTCATATATATTGCATGTTTGAATAACAATCAGTAGGCTAGATCTGATGAGCTTTTGGCTCATTAATATAAAGACCCTGTCAGTGACATTTGTTAGTAATTGTTCAGTGTTTTACCAGTAGCTAACATTCACTACCAGCCACTCTGACTGTTACTTTTTCTTTTCTTTTTTTTCAACCATAAGGAAACAACAATTATTTAATTACTTTTCGTTAAAAATAAAATTCTAAAGTACACATTATTTATTTTAACCTTTAAAGGTGCTACAAACCATTAATTTAGTAGCACATGCTAAACTCCCTTTTTAAGGTTTTTTAAACATTATTGTGTGTTTCATTAATTTATAAATGCTGTAGGAGAAGTATTGACTCACTTTCTATTTTTAATTAGCGATTATGTTGGTTAATGTGCATGCTTCATAGTATTAAAAGTACCTTTAATAGATAATTTATTATTGTTTCATGAGAGGATGAAACAGAAGAATCTTTGAAAATGCTTTATTTTCAAAGTAAAATAACTATTTACAAGTGCAAGGAAATAGTGAAGCTACATTCTGTGTTTTTTTTTATTAACTTAATAGACTGGCAAAAAAAAACTAATAGTTATGCATGAAGTTTTTAACTTAGATATTGGTAAGCTTAAAAGGGCCAGGAAATGTCTTAAAGTCTTTGAAATTTTGTCTTCCCAAACATGTGGTAATGATATAGTAAATGTAGCTTGTTTTCAACAGTTCTTTTACTTGTTTGTGGTGTTTGAATAGTATAAACTTGACACTAATATTCAATAAAAAAAGGACTTGTGTCATCCAATTAGTTTGTGCTGTCGCTTACCATACTTACTAAACTTAACCGAGTTTATGTAACAAAAGACATGTAATTTAAAGCAAATAGTTTAACACAAAAACATTGTAAGGATAAAAAAAATATCAAAGGAAACTATGAAAGCATTTGTAGATATATGATTTGTTCCTAAGTGTTGTAAACTTTGTATTAGAATCCTTTTTCTACCCATGTATGGATATCAAAGTTGTAATATATCAACAAACATTTCTTTCTGACACCACTCTGACTATATTAAATTAATAGGCCTGGCATTGCCTGGTGGTTAGGGTGTTCTACTTGCAATCAGCAGGTTGCAAGCTTGTGTTCTGGCACCGAACATGCTTGCCTTTTCGGCCATGGGAGTGCTATAATGTGATGGTCAATCCCACTTCACATTTGTAAAAGAGTCACCCAAGAGTTGGCAGTGGATGGTGTTGACTAGATGCCTTTCCCCTAGTTTATCACTTCTAAGTTAGGGACAGCTAGTGTAGATAAACCTTGATTAGCTTTGCATGAAACTCAAAAATGATCAAACTGACTATATTAATGCTTAAACTGGGTATTCAAACATTGAAATAAATATTTTATATTTTAATTAATTAATCTGAATTTCTGAGACCTGTGACAAGTTTGACAACTATGAATTATTTAATATTACTCTTAAAAAATCTAAAAAAATTTCTATTTAAACCTCATTTTTGAACTATCATATATGCACACAGGCTAGGACTTTTAATTTCGTCCACTAATACACTAATTCAAAGTACAGATGCCGTAAATGGTAGTACAGAACTAATTATGTATTCTTTTTTATTATAGGAAGTTAGCAGAAGTGGTTATTCAGAAAGTTATGAAAGAGAACAGTACTACCCTTGGACAATTTGTAGTGCTTCAGGATATTCTCAATTTTCGAGTTTTCCCTTTTATTCTTCCACCCAGTTCCTGTTGCCTTCTTCCTCATCAGAGAGGGTTTAGAAACACTGTTCAGTATAAATACTGGATTGACTTTCAAGTTGTAAGTACAAATTTTGATAGAAATGATAATGATGATACATGATCTTAGAGTTAATGCTGTAATGTTGTTCATAATTAAGTTAATAATGATTTTTGTTATCCTTACCAATTGCAACAGGGAACCATATTTAGTGAATTCTAATTTATATGATATTGTATAACTACATTTTACAGTTAAATATTAAGTTTATTTGAGTACATGTGTTGTTTTTTTTCCACAATAGTCAATCACCTTTAAAAACAACTCAAAAGACATTTTATTTGACCAGTAGAAAAGTTTATTAAATTGCTAATGTGGTTAATTTTATCTCTTTGATCAGTATGGTGTGGAAACTATTTACTGGTAATAAGAATAGTAAATTTAAGGTAGAGTTTATGTCTAGTTTAAAAAAAAATGTTACAAAAATTTCAAATATTTAAGAACCTACACATATGTATATATATATATATAACACATTATCATGAATGTTGGAAGGCAGTTGTTTTGAGAACCTCAAAATATAAGCTGTGTTATGAAGAACAATCTTTTTAGTGTTTTAAAAAGGTAAATAGTCTAAAAGCAAGTGAATATCAGATACCATAAAATATGATTGATTTTCTTGTGTTTTCAGGCCAACAATGATTTTTCAGACACTCAAGCGATTCGTGCTTCAGTGGTAAGTTTGAACTGTCTGAGTTAGGAACTCAGAATAATGTACACTTATGGACTAATGTTAAACTAGACATGATCAATTAAAGTCTAGAATTTCACCAGCCACTTTATAAGAATAATAAGAGCCACAAAATCGTGAACAACAGTTATGCTTATATATATAGATGGAAAGTAAAAATTATACTTTCACATCATGAACTAAAGGAAGAATCACACATACAATGAACAGCATATTTATGTTTAATTAGATTAGACATTTCAGAGTAGACATTTGCCTCATCAAATTCAAATTAAAAGAAGAACCACAGACATGGAGACCAGCATCTAGATATCTGTCTCATTAACTTATAACTAAAAGAAGACAAGAATAAAAAACATGAACAAAATTCAGATGATGTAATTATAGTTGAATAATACAAAACTATTCAAGTTACATCAACTGAATTTTAAAAATACAATTTTTCAATGTGCTAAGTGGTCCGGGAATTTGAATTAAAAAACACATTTCCAGGCCAGGAAAGAATTATGAAATTTAAATTAGGTAAGGGAAATTATATATTTTATAAATTATCAGGAAATTTTCTAAAATGTTTGGTTTAATACACTTTTGTTCTGGTTATAACAGCTAGTCTTTGGGTATTGAACATATGTACAGTATTTATGATATGTATAACTTGTGCATTCATACAAATGCATATCCTTAAAATATTTAAATTATGAACTATGATCTGTCTGAAGACCATAAGTTAATTGAATAAGTGGAAAGAAACAGTAAATACTCTTGATATTGCCCACATCTATTTTTTTTATTTTTTATTTTATTGGCATTTTAATGGCTATCTCAACTCAAAAACAATCAGATGAATGTGTCTGCTATAAATTTAGAACATTGTAACAAAAATTTTAATTTGACAAGTGTTAAAAGCTTTAAAGTTTTCATGACAATGACAGAAATTTTTGTGTTCTTCATTGATTCTTTGTACAGTTTCTCTTGTTTTTCTTTAATAATACTTCCACATTAATATTTTAAACATATTATTAGGTATAACAACTGATTGGTAATGAGTCAAAATGTACACATAAGAAAATATAATAAAAAGCATTATAAGTCCCTGGATGGATCAGTGGTAAGTTTACAGACTTACAATACTAAAATACAAAGTTCAATTCCCTGTGGTGGACAGAGCACAAGCAGCTCATTGTGCAGTCTTGTGCTAAAAAAAGCAACAACAATAAGATTATAGACAACTTACAGATTGACAAATAAAGAATATTTCAACCTTTGATGGCTTAAAACTGTCTTCAGTTTAGCAATCAACAGACTTTCTCATATTGTAATTGCAACATATCAACAGCTTTACTTAGTATACTAAAATAGTCACTGAGAATATCACAGTTACACACAGAGAACACATGCTCTGCAACACTGGAAGAAACCCTGTTGTATTCTGTGTAGTTTCTAATATATGAGTGTTTAACCATCTAGTGGTAGGACCAATATCCTTCTTGACATAGCTAGAATATTTGAATTTATACACAGGGAACGACCTTTTGAGAAAAAAAAAAAGAGATGGATGTATATATGATCAGAAAGGTTAGTATGGGCTCTAGACACAAACGTGTCATCATGAAAGCCATGACTGAATAAGTATCCCAATGGAATCAAACCACTATACTACAGATGTTATGTGAATAGCACTTTAACTATATTTAAATCTAGGGAAAAATTGGAACTCTTGTTTTTTTGCAATATTTAAGTTCTCATCATCTTAATTTCAAGTTTGCTGTTAAGCATGTAAGTGATTATAAGTTGACTTAATTGTTTGAACACATTAGTCCATAGAAGTCAGGATGGTTTAGTGTGAACTTGTGCCACAAACCAACATTCTTAGGTCGATATACACATTTTGATAGCTTTTTCTTAACATATTTAAAGAAAATCTTGTGAAATATCTTGCTTAGAAGATTATAAGTAACAATAAAAGCTTATATAATGAAATAAATAAGATATTATCTTAAGTTAAATGAATATAAAAATTTTACAATTGCTAAAAACATATAAATTATGCTCAATAAAATTACAGTTTTTATTACACCAAATTTTTTATGTGACATGTCCAAAAATGATTTCTGATAATAGTGTTTCTGTATGTCAGTCAACTATCCCAATATGTAAAGAAAAAACTACAGAAAATTACAAGCAAAGTATATGCATAGCTTTCAATTAACATGCATTTTAAAGCCAGCTTTTCAAATGAAATTTATTTTTAGTTTTAAGGATAGAATTCCAAAGCTGGAAAGGCCATTTTAATTAAATATAAATGAAAATGTCCTGGTTGTGCCAAGGAGTACCACTAGGTGGTTAAACACTTTTTTTTAAAAGAACATACACAGAAATACTTTTTTTTTTCCAGTGTTATGGAGCAGGTGTTATCTGTATATAATTGTGAGGTTTTTAGAGATGATATTAGTATATTAAATAGAGCTTATGATCAGGGGTTAAGTGACTGGGTGAAGACTTCACTTTCAAAGTTCTGATTTTACTTTTTAATTTCCCCCCTATGGCAAAATTCAAGTCACATTCATTTGTCAGCTTGGTCGATTACCCATGCTGGAGGTGATAAATAGTATCATCACATTCTTGGTTTTTAAACTCTTAACATAAACCAATCAAATCGTTTAGACTACATGCTTATCCATATTCTCTCAATTCAACATGAATAGTCTAGATATAAGCCAATCAGCATGCTCAATCCTATCTCCTCACCAAGAGTATGTCAGTACCAATTATATGCATTGGCTGTTATTAAAATTTGTGTCGAAACAAAGAAAAATTAAAATTTGACTGGATTAATTATTATCAGTAAATTACAGAAGAGTGTTACTGACAATTGGAAATGATGTCATGTGTCTTTTACAGCATATGGATTGCTGTATTTTTAATTGGATTTTTTATCATGGAAGGTAACCATTAATTACACAAGGTATGTACCATGCAGTGGCATCATTTTAAATTACCTTTACTCATCAAGTTACAAATATAATTGCATTTTAAGCCTGCAATCAAATCAAACTTAGACACTGCTGACCATAATGGTATTCACTTTATTTCATTTGTTCAGAATTTCTGTGGCAAATTGGTTAAGTATAAAACCCTTGGAAAAATCTGAGTCAAATTCTTGTACAAAATGAAAGACTGATACAAAATTATTGAATGAAAAGCCAAAAAAGTTTCATAAAGTTTGGAATCAGATTGACTTCAGTTGATATGTGCAAGATGCCAAGAAATTTTGGCACTGCTGAACTTGTAAAAATGCAGGAAAAAGCACCGTGTGTGTGTGAGTGGGCATGAAAACCATGCTAAGACTATGAATCTTGAATGGCATTCAAAATGTAAGTTAAAAAATAAAACAAAAGAAAAGGCAGTGAATTTATAAAATGGATTTCTGTTATTGTCAGTGGAGAAAAATTAATTTTTTGATTAAATTTCAAAAAAAGATAAAGTGAATAAAATGGTTTTCTTAGATTCTAAAGAAAAATATTTTTAAGTTAATAAAAATACAGTCATCATTATTTAATACTTCAAATTGCTTGTATGTATGTATGTAAGGGTTGTCCTTATTTGCAGGTAAAATTTAAGGTTAAAAAGTCCTCACCCTCTAATTTTGTTCCATTATACAAAAAACATTAAATGTCAAACTTCATCCATTTTGGGCCATATTTGGAGGTTTCTTAATGAAGTTGAAGTTCTAGACTGTAATGGTCTGACACAGCATGTAATATATGATATAAAGACATATTTATTATAAATGCTTAATATAAAGTATATTATTATTTTATTGCATATACAATAGTATAATTATATAATTTTTATATGGTTTGGTGTGGTTAATCACTTCTGCATTATTATTTCCGTTTTGCTGTTAGGAAAGCATCTTCTATGACCTGCACAACTTGAATAGGAATTGTTTCTGTTCTTTCTTGTTATGATGGTATTATACTCCTCAATAAGGGCCAAACCCCTTTCAGCATTGTCATTTACTGCATTCAAGTGTTGAACGGTCTGTAGTACCTCCCTTTAGTCTTATCGGCTCACATGACTTGGGACCATAATCTAGAAATCCAGATGGAATTTCAAGGAATCTACACAAATCTGTTGTGTCTTTTGTGATGAAATCTTCAATTGAAATGTCCTCAGACTTCCTGATATTCAGCTGGATGCACTTTGAAGGTTCATCTATGCATTCCTTCACATTTAGTGGTTTTTACCATTGCTCCTGCATGTTATTTTCTGCCAATAATTGCCCCACTTCTTTTCTCATCCCTTTATTCCTTTAAAGAAAGAACCTTATCTACCTGGCCCATGCACCCATGGTGTCTTTTTTCCCTCTGAGCAAGATGAAAGGCCTTGTCTTCTGAGATCTTGATCAGGGTCAGGACATCCCTATGAGTGATGTCCAAAAGGTCATCCAGATTATTGACAAACTCTACTTCATTATCTCACTGTATTTGTTGGATATACAAGACTGTTTAGTGTAAGAATTATTATTTAGTTAATTTAGTGATCTAGTATTTAATGATTACTTAGTTTTCCTAAAAAGAGTGTTAAAGTTAATTATTTTAAAGTGATAGTTATAACAAATTTCATTACGTAACTCGGTAAGAGTTGTACACTGTGTGTGTAATTCAGTTGTTGTAGTATTGTTGACGTCATCTTCCTCAAAGCCTCTACATTTTTCTTGCTATGTGAGCATTGTTACATCGTAGCATCTTGTAGTTTGTAGAAAGTAAATATATAGTCAACCAAGTGAATGCAAATCAAGTGAAGTTAAGTTCAGATAGAAAAATAGTTAGTTAGTGAAAGAAAATGTAAAGTTAGCCAGCATTTGAGTGATTAACCTTAATGAGTGAGTTCTATAGTGTGCTTCACAGTTGTATTAAGAACAGAGATAACAGAAATAATTTGTCTTGTCAATTGGATTCTAAAGTAACTGAACCAGCCTGTGGGGACTTTTCGACAAAAAAAAGAGACAGTTATTTAAAGCTCTGGATACAACTGTTGTAACCAACAAAAGAAGTTAAGTGAAGATAAGTAAGAAAACGTTAAGTTAGTGAAAGTGAAGTTAGACTATGTGATTGTTAGTTTAGCCATAACAGGTGATATCTTAAAGTGAGTTACAGAGATAAGGGAATAATTTGTCTTGTCAAAGGGTGTTCTAAGGTAACTGAATCCACCTATGTGGACTTTGACAAAAATGGAGACAATTATTTAAAGTTCAGGATACAACCCGTAAACCACGGGTAACAGAATTAAATTATTCACTGATACTATAGTGATAAGAGTAGAGAAAAATAATTTGTTGTGTCAATTGTATTCTAAAGTAATTGAATCAATGTGTGTGGACTTTTGACAAGAAAAGAGAATTATTTAGAGTTTTAGATAAAACTGTGATTTCCTATAGTGTACAGAATTTTTGTACATACATTTGACTTGTTTTGAATATATATTAATTGAAAACAAGTGGATTGTGTGCTGTCCATTTATTGTCCAAATTTATTGCCAACAAATTGCAGACACCTGCTGTAGAAGAATCCTGGCCCACATATATACAAAAACCTGACAGTGTTCAGTTTTCCTTTTTGAACTTTTCTTTTGCTTTGTCCATCTTACAAAAAGTTTCTTCAGTTCTATAATGGCCTGATGTTCTGGACAAATTGGAATTCAAGTCTTTTCTTTTTACCAAAAAGCTGCAGGCTCTTTGATCACAACCTTGAGTTTTCATGAACAGTCTTCTTTATGTTTTGTAATGGTAGTAAAACACACACAGCACTTGCCTATTTCAAGGTAGTTTGCTTTCTGTCAGTTCAGTTTCTGCTGAACCAAAGTATAATCTTACTTTTTGTTGCAATATTCATTTGCAATGATACACCAATACAGTTTCAGTTGATATGATACAGAAGAATCTGCTTAAGTGCTTATATACCAGAGTATTCCACAGCATTCAAAATGTTCAAGAACATTCCATGTATAAATCATTCTTGCTGTCACTTTTTTACATCTGAAATATTCTGTATGACATGAAAGCAGTTTATGGAATTTCTGTGAGGAAATGTTCCAGAATATGCTACAATTCCAGAATGTGCTAGAACATTCCAGAATAATTTGCAACTTTATTTAGAATATTCTAGAACATTCAGAATATGCAGATATAATGCAAGCTAAAAGGTAAAATTTTATCTGCCTTGAGCAAACCCTAAATGTTATTCAGTATGTATAAAATTTGGTATGAATTACTCATTTATATATATATATTGGAATAAAATGAGGAGGGTGAGAGTGTTGTATATCAAAATTTCAAAAATAGGGACCACCTTGATATATATATATACACACACATAAAGGAAACAATTAATTCCTAAATATACAACATTTCCTTCATCAAACAATGTTTTCACATTATGAATACATTGGATATGGAAATGTGAAGTCTCGCTATTTTCATAAACTTTTCTCTAATGGCACCTGGAGGGTGAAGTGACTTTTCCCTATTTAGAATCTATCTTGACCCCTGGATGATGTATTTGAGTTGTGGGTAAGAGAAATTCTATTGATTGCTCTAATGAGGCCAGATTTAATCCTTTATGGAAGAAATTGTACATTTATTGATGAAAAATACTTTTACAAAAACAATTTAAAAAAATCTAATTGAACATTTATAAGTTTTTAAATGGATTTTCTAAATACTTTACCAAAAGGTACCAATGTAAAATAAATTTTATAAAGAACCTTTATGACAAACTTGTTTAAATGTGCTATGTTACTGTATTTCTAACTTTCAAATATGTAATACATATTCACTGTTAGCAGTGAGTTATAGCAAACTGTTGCTTGAATTAGATATTTTTGTTGCATGCTTTACATAAAATATATAACCTTAATTTTAGTTTATAAATTAAAGAGTGTATTATAACAAATCCTAATAGTCTGTATAATATAATATAACATACTAGCTGGTATTGTCTCTAATACCATACCCTTTTATCTTACTTAATCTGTCGGTGATGAATTTCTGACCTATGTATATAAAAAAATAGATTATGTTAAAATAAGTGTTTCAAACATTAACTTATCCTTTCATGGCTTCTAGACCTCTTCATTTGGAGTTACTAAATGCTTTGGAGATACTGGTCACTTAAAATTTCTCTTTGCTACTACATGGACAAGGGATATACCAGGTGATGGGAAGTAAGGAATTTTTTCAAGTGATTGTACATGTTCTTGTCTTTGTTCATATTTTAAAATGACTATTTATATAATGATAAGCTAAAAGAATGATACATTGAGATTTTAATAACAAATTAATGTAAGGCAACATGGCTTTTATTAACTGTATGTTTACATCACACCTATTTTTCCTTTCAAATTTAATGTGTTACATGCAGAATGTTTCTTACTGGGAAAATCTTGTTTCAACAGTGTCTTCTTCAAAAACAGTGTATGTAAGTTTAATTCATTTCTCTTTCAAAGAAACATTTTGCAGAAAAGCAAGTTTATATTAATATTGTTATCATGACTGACTCTTTTATTTTATTTTTCATAATAATGATGCATCTGGAATCATTAATTTATTTTGTAGTTTAGATTTCGATATGGGGAAAACCATAATGGACAATAGTGAGCACAGAATAGGTGTGTGAGTTTTCCTTAAAATACTTCATACTGTGAAGTAAGATGTAGCATTAATCTGTGTTTCTGTAACTTTATGTTCTAGGCTAGTATAATATTAACCTTCAAGTTATTGAATTGTTTTTATACCGTTCACTGCTGGTGACCAGCCAACTAGTCACTTCTTGGGGAGCCAGTTTTGGCCAGTATGAGTTGGCCACTTGCTGTTGCTTGAGCTGGTGTGGTATGTAAAACTGAATTAAATCTCAAGTTGCATCAAATAGGTTTGATTATGGAGTAATGTAAAAAATTCTAACTGACTGGATTGATGTTAAATCAGATAAAAAGACTGGATACAAAGTGAAACACAAAATGCTCCATCTTTATTATATAATGTAACACAATCGTGGTATATGTAGCTGCTTGGATGTTTAAAATACAATGGACCATCATGTTAAACAGGCTCTTCCTTCAATCTATCAGATCATTTGAAATAGAGACCAAGTATATTATCGAAGATGAAGTTCCAGGTTGCTTAAATGCCATATTTCGTAGCTTCCAAGAAACTTCACAATTACCCAGAGCAACACACATGCTATCCAGGTAACTGGTTATTTCAGTAAAATGTAGGTGGGGCTTTAACCTCTAGACATCACATGAACAACTGTTTAAGGGCACTGCTTTAGACATTCTTACACATTGTATCATATTAAGCAATGTTCTTCCCAATTGGTAACATGTATAATCTACTTTCAAGAACAACAAGTGAACAGAGGTAACTTGAAACAAGTTAATCATACATGCAAGCAAAACAAAGAATGAATTCAGAATAAATCCTATAATACTACAAGCAAATAGAAATACATGCTATATTCAGATACCATGCTATTATTGGTCAGCATAAGATAGTTTAAACGTAACTCTTTAGATCCATGAAATTACTGAACAAAACCTACTAGTGTACAGTGCTCCAGATAAGGTCTATTCCTTCATAAATACACATTTTTTACATAAAAAACACATGAAATAAAAAATTGTGCATACCAATTATGCATAGTATTTACTGATGTACATATATATGTCATTCAGTTATGTATGTGTATTTGGCATTTTTTATAGAACAAATCAGTGCTGGTAGTAAATTGAACATAAAACATAAGATTAAAAGGTTAAATTTCAAGGTACTTGTGTAAATATAAATAAAACACTCAAATTATCAATGCTTTTTATGTACACAATTTAAAAAGAGATAATTTTTTTAAAATTGTGTACTTAAAAAACGTTGATCATTTGAGTGTTTTAATAGAGCATAAGAGACCATTCCCACCATAAACCTACTGACAATTACCTGCAGTTTGGGGTTACTGTTGAACTGAAAATTTTACAAGTGTAATTTTATAGATCACTGTCAACAAAGCAATTTCTGTATTGAATTTACACTGTAATTGCCCCAAGTGATCCTTAATAGGACAGTCATACAGAAATAAGAATAAGGGTCTAGTAAATACAGCAAAACAGCACTAAAATGTCAGTTGTAAATTATGAAAAAGTCACTGAAACCTAAGAATATGCAAGTTTTCATTTTCACACATTGCTATTTATTGCTAACACTAAAATACTCACTATGCCAAGAGTAGCACTATCTGTAGCACCAATTGCACACCATGTCATTTGGCAAGACATTTTACAAGTTAAGAACTTTGGACATGGGCTTTCAATGATAAATTAATTCTCTCTTATATTTGGTATTTCAAATCGAATTTTATTCTTCCACCACTCCAATAAACCTCCCATGATTTTTGAGTACTAGAATCAGTTCGTTTTTATTTATACACTAAAGAAAGCAAGTTCAAAGCTTTCAGTCCTTCTTCATAATATGTTTCAAACTAGGAATAATATGGCAGCTGTTTTTGTACCCTTTCAAATAAATCAATGTATTTTCTATAAGAAGGGAATCAAAACTGAACACACAACTCTAAATGAAAACTTACCAAAGTCTGTCACAAAGTGATGATGACACCCTTGTTTGTGAACTCAAAACTTTGTAAATAAATCACAGAACAATACTTAATCTTTCCACCACTTTGAACCATTCAATGGCTTGAGGATTGTATCAGTCATCAGACCTAAGTCATTTTAATAGTTCACAGTGCTGACATTTTTCAAGCACAAAATACAATATCAGCCCAAAGTTTATTCTCTCAATGCATAATTTTACCCTTTTCATTCTTAAAACTAATTTTCAACAGATTATCCCAAACTGGTCTGTATTAAATAAGCACTTTCTAGAGAATCAGCCTTAATCAGTAGCTTAATTTGGGCATTAGAAAATTTAGCAGTCTTACCAGTAATGTCATTAACTTACAAACTCTTAAAGGACCTCTACTAATCACATTTTATGAATCAGAATGTGACCCATTTGCCACAACCATCTATTTTCTATCTTCAAGCTATTCTGAAACAATTTTTTGAGTTTTCCATATTTCTATCAAAATCTTAACATATTAATTAAACCTTTATGATGAGCCTTATCAAAAGCCTTCTGGATGTCTAAATACAAATTAATCATGAAAAATTCATCTTAAAGTCATGCTGAGGAGTTTTAATAAATTCCAATCCTTACAATGCTTTTCCAAGTGATCCCTGAAAATAGGAACTAGTACAGCTTACACACAACAGAAGTCATAGTAATTGGCCAGTAACTTCCTGGGTCTTCTCTAGACCACCCTTATTGGCTGAGTTCCAGTCATCAGGAATTCCCCATGTTTAAAGACTTCAGGAAAATTTCAGTTAAAACCACGGTTGAATAATAAACACAGAAGATGAATGACATACACAAGTAAATAATGAATTTGCAAATTGTAAATACCCAACAGACCTATATTGCAAATTGAGACTACGGGTGCAAAAATAACCAGGCTTTCTTTATCAACAAACACAACTGAGAAGCTACATTAAACAATTTGTTATTGGAAGTCAGTAAATTAGTAGCACAATAACATAATTAGCATAAAATGGTTGCACTCTGGTGCAGGGTTCAAAGGCTCTTCATGATTCACAGATTATCTGATGTATCACTGAACTCCTCCATTATTCTCAGTTACTTCTGTAGCTATCCCAAGAGGTGTTTGTACCCCAAAACAAACCCTATTAGGACACCTGCCAATGGTACCTAAGCATATATGCCACATATAGTCTCACTAGTTTGTGAGTGGAGAAATGAACACAATTTCAAACATGGTGCCCCAAAATCCGAAAGGGACAGGAACACAAAATGTAATATCAGATATGGGTTCAGTGACCTTGAACACCTACTCTTGGACCACCATCATGTCTAGATGACCATCTGGGCACATTGTAGCTCCACTTGATAGGGGGACTATGCCATATGGATAAGGACACCCCCAAATCTGTTTTGCTAGCTCCATAACTGTGGGAGAAGTTCAGGACAAACAAACCAATTCACAAACATGCAACATGAATTAATATAGAATAAATTAACATATTTTATGATATTATACCCAATTAACAATTTTACCATACTTAATGGATTGTAGTAAAATATATGTTACATTCAAACATACTTAATTAAAATGTCAAGAATAAATATTATAATAAGTTAAAAAAATTCACATAAGTATGAACCTGATTCCAGGTCAGCTTATTGTTGGGTAAGATTGTACTCCTCAATGAATACTGAATGCCTTTCAACAGAGATAACACATTTCTTTTCAAGTTTTTATAACTAGATTTCTTGCCTTGCCTTTAACTGAAGTGGTGAACCTTGTTTCCTGGAATCTTTTCCAACCAATGATTTAGTTTTTAATGACTTGGGAATTCCATACTGCCACAGTTAAATCTTTAATAAAAATTGAATCTTTTTTTAGTATCTTTTATGTACTTCCATTTTTCTCCTGAGCTTCATACATTAATTCCAATGTGAACCTAACATAATGAACTGAGCATCTTCTGTAATACAAAACAAAAGGAACCATAATCACTAATACATTCTCCATTGTGTAGCTTCTGAGTATTTAAGTCATAGTGTCTTCTTTATAAAACTTCTGCCAGTGCAGAACATTTGTAAAAATATTAATTTTTTCTGCCTTAGTGGGAAGCAATGTGTACTCCATGAACATTGGTAGTCTCAACATGTGTACCCAGTAAACACTAATAGTTCTAGCATATGGAACAACAATTACAATGAAATGAACAATTACTTAACTTTCATGGTTTGCTGTAGTAAGTTCAGCAAAATATACTTGGTTTTACTTGGCTTTCACATTTAATTACAGTAGTTTCATACCCTTACTTGAGGAAAACTTATTCTCTTAATATATATATTTAGTTCTTTATGTGTTTTTGATATATACTTCATTTCACTCAACTTTCACATTTCTTTACAGTACTTTTATACTCTTAGTTGAGGAAAACTTGTTCCTTTAACAGGTATATTTAGTTATTTGTATGTTTTCAATATACGTGGTTTTACTCAGCTTTCACATTTCCTTACAGTAGTTTCATACTCTTAGTTGAGGAAAACTTGTTCCTTGAATAGATGTAATTAGTTTTTCAGTCATCATTTCTGTTTTCAGATCTTGATTTTAATTCTCTAATGGGGAAATGCATTTTTTCTTTGAAGACAACTCATGTGGAACTAGATTAACCCTTACTAGTTTTTTGAATGTCAAAAACCAGAAATTCTGATCAGGGTTGTGAATTATACAATAGGGTCCAACTTTCAAATGTGGCATTATTTGAACTTTTGATATTAATAACTAAAGTTACTAGATTATTTGCTTTGCCTTCCAGTAAACAAACATTTTTCACTAAATGTTTAGTTGTCAGAGCACTGATGTTAAGTTTCACTTGTTATGTTCTTTCTGTCACTTGTAATTTGATATTTATAAACAGTGATCTTCATCATGACTACCTTTGTTGGAAAGTGGGGAAAAGGAAAGCCAAGTCAGTCTAACATAATTGTTAATAATATTGTATTTGCAATAACTGAAAAAATAATGGGACACTTATCCCTTCTGCCCTATGTGTAAGGAACCTATATAATCTTGATAATAATATAATGTACACTTGTTATCAGTGTGGTGAGGTTAACGAAGTGAAAGAGCTAAAGCAAAATAGCCTTTTCTTTATTTCACCTGTTAAGCAACATGTCCAAACACTACTGTAAAAGCTGTTATATCCAAGCTTTTATCATACAGTTGACATGAAAGAATAAAAAAAAAGGGTATATGATGGTAATATTTCTCAAAAATAATTCAGTTTGGTAAAATCTGGAACAAAATTGGAAACCAGATTCATTAAACATAATAAAAAAAACCTTTTATGTTTACCACTGTTGCAACTCAAAAACTACAGTTTATCTGTACAAAACATTGTAATATTAAACAAAGGACAAAACATCAATAAATTCAAAACTAAGGAAGCTATCTTAATTGAACAAAACAGCCCTACTCTAAACCAACACTCTGGGCTGTCAAGATACCTTAACTAAGCTGTTAAGCAATCTCTGGTTATGTGATGTTTTTGTTCTATACTTTATATATATTTCTGTGTCTATGAAAACTACTTTTATCTGATGATGACATCAGTTTTTTGAAATGTATATATATGTAACAAAGTTTCTTTCACTACCTGTTCAAGCCACCTACAAACTTTATTATACCACAACTACTGTTTTACAATTTGCCTTGTTTGAAAGATATCGTGCCTGAAAAATATATTAAGCATTCTGGTTTGCTTGTTTGTGTTTTTATGGCAGTTTAATGCAGCATTAGAGTCTAAATGCTACATAAGGTCAAAAATATTACATTTATTGCAAACCTGCTTTCCCATTTGCTTTAGTGAGAAACTGTAGATCTTTATGGCACACATTTCTTTCACTTTTGAATTAAATAATGAAGAGTTTGTTAAGTTGGTAAAAGGTTCATAAAGTGTACCATTACAAATAGTTAGCAAGATCCTGTTAGAGAAAGCTTCTCCAAGCTTTTCCATTCTTCATGTTATTAATGATGGTTTTAGAGTTTTGTGCAACCATGTGAAGACATCCAACACAGAAATACAGTCACTTAATAAATGGAGTGCATTTACTCAAAAATATTCCTCTTCAAGTTACATTAAGTACAAAGGAAAAACAATGTTTTAAGTCATATATATAAACAGTTGAAGAACGTTATTCATAATGATTCTCCCATTGTATCCCATAGATTTTACGCTTATACAAAAGAATGGTTGTTAACCAACAGATTTTTCATTCAAATAATATAAGAAATATACTAAGTCAAGTAATGGTGTTGTTTTGTTAAACACCAATATTCTTGGTGGAATTGTGAAGATTGCCTGTTTTGGTGTCATTGTTGTAGAACACTGCATTGTGTTTTGAACAAGCTCATAAAATATAATGACCCTGTAGTTAATCCATCACTTCAGCTGTTATATATAATGAAATTTACAATCAAAATAGATTCAGATTTGATTCTAGTATCACCACATAATATTGTCTCACAGTGCATGGTTATAATTAATAACAGTAATTAAACTTGCATATATTTATGCAGAAGTTTTCAATGTTGTTGAAAGGAATTAAAATTTTTAAGTATTCATGATAATTATAAATGTATACAACATCTCCAGTAAACAGCAAGTAAATATAAATTGGTAGTTTATATGAGGGAGATAATTCTGAAGTGAATTAATTTTATGAATACGTTTTTGTAAGAACAGTATCAGTTTGGGTCTGGTACTCCTAAAATGTATATTTGCATAATCAAGGCTAAGTTACCCTTGCATCTTGATCTCCTTAGATTAGCACAATGTACTTCTTTACACACAACCAGAATATGAGATGTATTTGAAAGCCTGTATAATGTACTTGTAGCAGCATGAATAGCATTATACTTATTATAAACACCTTGTTATTAGGTTATGTACACAAGAAAAATGTAAGAAATCAAATGAAAAAATTTTACAGGTATTTTTCTAATGACAGAATTTTTATTCCTTGTAAGAGTGTGACATTTTCAGTTTCATTGATCAGATAAATGAATATTCAAGGCAATTTTCTTTGGATTTGGTTCATGTGCCTATAATCAATGATAGTTTTATGCTGATCAGTGCTGGGATTTCTAGCAAGGGGTGTCCACTTATTGATTCATATTGAACAACTTTATATATTTCCTTGTTGCAACATTCTTTCTAAAAAAAACTGACCAACAACAAATAATTGAGTGTAATCACTAGTTTTCTATATAATATACTTAGGAGACTTAAGAAGTAATTATTTGGATTAATTGCAGTATTAATGATGTAATTTTGGACATTTGTTTGTACGACTCTTATGTTATTAGGAATTCTATAACCAGCAACTTGTTTCATAGTTTATAAATATGTATCTAAAAAGTTTACGTATTGGATCACTAATTCTAGGGCTAAAACATATGTTCCTATTTTCTCTAAATTATTCATAGTGTTTATTTTTTGCAGGTTAGGTTTAGATGTATCTCTCCCTGTTCCTTTTGGTCCAGCTTATGTTTCAGTTGTTTGGATTCAACTCTATTTTTATATTGAAGAAGACAAAGACAGGTGTGAAGGTGAGCTTAAGTTTCAGGTTGCCTTAATATATTTCTATTATAACATCATTTATGGACCTGTATTGGTTCACAAAAGTTTTGTATGAAAAGTGTAGTAAATACAGTCACTAGGAACTATAGAAGTGTTAAAGAAACATGTCTAGTGTACCTTAGTTCACTACTTTCTGCTGACGATGAATGTATTTTATAGCAGATATATCATTTATTTAAGATGGCTCTCTAGAGTATTTGAAAGTTAAACATTATTTATTGTAGTATAATGATAATATGGAGTTACATGTAATCTGTTTTAAAAATGAGTACTGAGTCTGCAGTTTTTCTGGATATCAAATATTGTTGTAGATATTGATTCCATAATTAGAAAAATAAAAGTTGGAATGGTTATAAATATTGTCAGATTATGTAAATATTTAATTTATTCTATACTAGTGAAAAGTGAAATTACCAATTAATTCAACTGTGACAGTAACAAGGAGAGTTTCAGGAGTTTGGATGAGCCTTTTTTTAAAATTTCTTTTGTTTTTATAATTTGAAAAAGAATGATGAAAATTGGAAAAAAATCCAAGATTGACAGAAATTGGAGTACGAAGAACTTAATTAACAGTTTTTCCAAATTCCCTCATAAATTTCATCAAGTTTAAAGATAACAGTATTTGATATTTTTAGTTCTTCCTACTATACGTAATCATAAAAAATACAAAGAATAGAATGCACTACAGCAGTTAAAGTTTTTATCCTTAATTTTGATACTAACAGGTGTATCACAAATGGCTAAAGACATTCCAGCCACATTTCTGTTCAGATCTGTTTCCAATTGTACAAGAACTTGTTGCAACTAAGAATACTGGTTTACAAAAAAAAAGAAAAATTGTATTTACATGGTAGATCAATATTTTAAATCTTTTACAGGATTTTGTTGTTTCAGTTTTATTGAATAGTATGTCTTTTATGCATTAATTGTATGAAAACTTACTGAAACACATTCTTCCTACTTATCTGCCAATGTTGAGTCAGTCATCATTTTTGTAAAGAATTTTGAACTTATATTTGGTATGTATGTTTCACCACTATTATCAAAAATATGAGTGCAAGGCTTAGAAACATATTATACATTGGAGATCTAATGGGAAATGTCCATTTGAAGTGAACTATTGTCATTTCACTAAATTTTTCTTCTTGTCTAATAGTAAAAAAAAAAGTGCTTATAAATTTCTGAAGCTAATAGATCGGTCATGAGAATTATGCTTGAAGCTTCAGTAGTAACACTAGAGAATTCATGAATTAGAATACATGATATGTACAGCTTACACTAAGAATTCATAACTGTCTACAGTGTTGAACAAATCTATCAGAGAGAGAGAGAGATCCTAACTAATATTTGAAATATTTTAGGTGAGGCTTCAATCCAAGGAACTCCCCTACTTTTTGATGACCTGAATATAGCTGATGTGCAGGCCAAGCCTTTACACTTAACCTTGGAGCTTATAAGAAGTGATGGGTATGTAAAATGTAGTCAAGATCGTGTGGTAGAATGGAACAACAGTACGACAGTGGCTAGCAATCCAGAGGTATGTGGAATAGCCACTAAAAAAATATTTAAGTCACATAGGATTAAATGGAAATTTCTCAGTTGTCATAGTTTATACAGTCACATAAATCTAATTAATATCTAGTAAATAATTCGTAATTATATCTATGATCATATAGGCTATTAATGCTGATAACGATTGCCACAACCATACATTTACTACTTAAATACTTTTTTATGTATGGATTGAAAACTAAAGTACTTCCATTGACTGTTGAAATAGATTTCTTTACTACTTCAGTCATTTTGTAATATCATTTCACACAAATTCTTGTATATAAATAGTGTATAGTAACTTGTAAAACACAAGTTCTACTTCTAAAAGTAAAATGCACATGCATGTATCTACATATGTGTGAGATCACATGAGGTATAGCACATGGCTGGGTCTTTCTTTTAGAACCAATGAGCTGTGGGAAGAATTGGGAGTGATTTGACCATCCATAGGTGATTACCTATATGAATGCTGTTTTCTTAAAAACATGTACATTTCAAAACCTATAAATCTCATATTAAATGGTGAAGAAAGACTAACAAGAGTTTCTGAATAAACATTTATCAGGTTGCATGTAAATAACATAAGTATGAGGATCATCAACAGGTGCATCATTTAACACCTGTGTTAAAATAGGCATAGAGAATCAGTTGGCCAGTACATCCACCTCCATTGATTCTAACTGTTGCTATTGTGCTTTAGATGGTAAACTGCAAAAGAGAATTTAATCCATATTTGAAGGTCAAACAAAAATCCATTACCAATCAGACTAATCACTGAGGACTTCAAAATCTTACCAGGATAACACCATATCATTGGAACAGGGAGGATGATTTGACTTATATCTACCTCACAGTGCCAGCTAATGCTTGTTGAACCTGATAAGTTAGAGCATCCATATTGGAGATCTTGTGAAATCAATGACTCTGAAATAACCACAGTTGCTCAAGTAAACAACTCAACTTTCATTTCTCTGATGCACATGGTACATGGATCCACTAACTGGAAATTAGTCATGTTTTCTTAGTGGCTTAGTACATATTCAAATGCTTCAATTCTGTAGTTGAATGTTCCTATTTCCAGGTAAAAGTCTAAATAAATTATGGAATTATTTTTGTTGGTTCCTCAATTGAACAATGTTACTTCTAGGTAACACATCCATTTATAACTTATCAAATCATATTTCACAAAACATATTTTTTGTGCAATATAGACCTAATTGAGTAAGAAATTCAAATATAAAATTTTTTCCACCATATTTTCATAACGTTTTGTTACGACAGCGGAAGTCACGTGACGCTAGTAACACGTCATGAGCTTCTAGAAGGATCATGTCTGTTTGTGGCAACTCTAGTCTTTTCTACACACTCTCTATTCTTGTATATAAGTGCGCCAGATAAAGCGAGACAATTAATTAGAATTGGAATTGCAGACAGGCAGAGATAGAGACGGACAATTGAGTCAAGCGTGGTAGTGACTGTAAGTAAAGTGCGTGAATCGTTGTGAATTATAGCGTGTGTCTCAGTTAAAGTGACTGTGGCAATTAAATGTATTGCAAGTTGTATTGAGAAACAATAAACTAGTTTTATTTAAGAAAGGACTTGTATCGCTAAAGTTTCATCCGAAAGAATTTATACGGGAAATTAACAAATGAACACAGAGACATAACAGTGTGTTATAAAGGGTTAAAGGTTTTTCTACACTTTTCTTAACAGCTTAACATACCCACAGTAAAGACTTGCTCTTGTTTTGTATTATGGTTGTAACTTTGATTGTTATTTGTCAATAAAGATTGTTGTTTTACATAAAAATGTATTACTTCTATCCTTGTTGACAAACTCGAGGGTTTAGAGAGAGAGAGACATAGACCATATAGTGTGATATTCTCTGAACCTTCAGTTACAGGGCTGTAACTAACTGCTCCTTGAGAAATCAATGTGCTGGAAAATACCAAACATAATAGATATAATAACCAGAGAAACGTGACATGATAAAATTGTAAAAGTAAGACTTGTGTAGAGAAGATACGCTACATAGGAGATACAGAATTATGTGCATTTGCATATATGTGGGCACTTAGGGTTAAAGGAGGGAGACATTATGAGAAAATTGTGAATGATCAAAGAGTAGCCTGTAAAATTTCTAGTATCAAATCTGTCTATTCATAGTCAAATTATTTTACTTTATTTTATTGAGGTTACTTATGTTTTTGTTGTGGGGGAATCTTGGAATCTCACAAATAAACAAATAAAAATATGTATTGAAACAGGAAAAATGCAAAATCGGAACTGAAATACAGATATATTAAATATGAAAATTCAATTTTATTTTATGTTTACAAAGGGATGTATAATTTTATTAACATTTCCTTTGTGAAAAGGATTTTGATTTTTATAAAATTTCTAGCTGAATAAATAAGAATATTTTATGAGAGGATGAGTAATTGTAGAACAGCATTATTTTTCAGTAAACTCAGTTTGTTTTCTTTTTTTTTAAACAAATAAGTACTTGGGAAAAAAATTAAATATTGATGTGTAAATACAAATTTGTTTAGTAAACATGTGAGAATAGTTACAACTTGGAAATATGTTTTATTCTCTTTTATTAACTTGTATTTGACTACCAGGTAATCTAATTTATCAGTTTGATTAAATTATCATAATTTTGATGGGAATAACCTTAATAGTGTACAAGTTTAAAGAGATTATAATTTCACTGTATAAGTAGGTCACTGGTTAGACCATATTTGGAGTATTGTGTTCCATCCTGGGCTCCTTACCTTAGGAAGGAGATTGAATTGTTGGAAAGGGTTCAGAGAAGGGCTACTAGGTTAATAACCTCTGATGGAAAAGATGTCATATAAGGATACATTAAGATCTCTGAAGTTCTTTTCTCTTGAAAAAAAAAAAAGGAAGAGTTAGAGGGGATCTGATTAAGTTGTTTCAAATTGTTAAGGGAATTTATAGTGTTGGTACATCATCTCTTTTTCACTATTATTGGTGTCACTTAAACTGGATTTCAGCATCAGATTTTATGTGCCATTTCAGTATAGGAGGGATTTGACCTTTTGACTTGTTTAAGATACAAAAAGTTTTACAGAAAAGTACTTTCAGCAGGATTATTCTCTAACTATTAATTTTAGACCTTTTTGTAATTTTGTTTAACATTTTATGATAAATAAAACGATTTTCTGCTTTATCTATTTGGTAAGGGGCACAAATTTTGGCAACATAAGAGTAATCTTCAGTTAAGACAAAGAAGTCTTTGGAATGGATTGCCTTAAGATAGAAAGGAAGTAGTCAGTTTATGGGATTTTTAGGAAATATGTAATAAGTACTCAAATGACAAGACTGCTTTGAGTTTTTTTCTTTGATTGTTTAAATAGTTTAGTTTAGTGGGACAGGTCCATATTGTCCTTAAAAACTATATTATGATCCCTTTTTCTCAGGTTTACGAAATTTTTGGTTCTATTCTGAAAAATAAAAAAATGTGTGAGAATATACATCAGTAATAATTTCTATTATTCAAGGTTGAAAACCCAAAGTTTGACATGCTGATATTTAGCACACAGTTACATTGTGGGCTTATGGAGCCCGGATTTTGGACATTAAGAGTCTTCAAGGTAAGATGTTTTGTTAGAAATGACAGTAGTTACTTTTATTTTTGTATATACAGTTTGATTGTATAAGCTCATAATGTTACAACAACTGTTTGTGCATACACTGCAACTTCCTGTATACAGTGGTGACAGTGAGACATTAACAAGTTTCTTGAGAGATGTGCAAATGCTAAGATTACATGCATTTAATAATAAATAAAAATTCCTTTTTATCATGATAGGTCTTGACATTATGCTGTGAAGCAACACTAAAAATTTTACAAAATACTAACAAATAGAATTTTTCAAAAGAGTGATGATCAGTAAATATTAATGTTATCATTTGTATACTTGTTAATTTTGTATTAAGTGAAACCCTATTATTGCTGTATGACTTGTCTGGCAGTATGTCTTTGCTCTTTCAACTCGTAGTTAGATAGTTGGGAACTTGAGACTGGCTTACATCATGCTGTTGTCCTTGAGGAAAACACTTCATCCCAATCTACTCAACTATATGATGGGTACTAGCTGTTAGCTGGGGGCTAACCTGCAATAGGTTGGTTTTGTCTAGGGGAAGTGTTTCACCATTCTTGTCAACTTGTGCTGCTTAAACCAGAATTCAGCCCCAGATTCTATATACCATCTCAGCATGGGAGGGTTATAACTTTATGACTTGATTAAGATACAAGAAGTTTAACAGAAAAATACTTTTAACAGGATTATTCTGTAACTATAAATTTTAGACACTTTTTTTACTTTTGGCTAACATTTTATAATAAATAAAAGTTTCTTTCTTTATCTATTTGTTAAATTGATGACATTGTATTTATTTCACATTGTTTTGAATTTGTGTTTTTTTACTTGTAAACTGTACAACAAAGTATCATCTGAGTTTGACACAAGCTGCACCCTTCATCTCAAACCTTGTTCCAGAAAGATAAATTAGCAATATTTTTTCTGTGATACTTTACTTTATAGGATACATTTTCATCATTTAAATATGATTATTTACATTTAACAAAAATAACATTCTGCATTTTAATCATTGTTTAGGCTAATGATAAAGATCCTCGAACATATGAGAAGATTATGTTATTATTAGACATTTCTCAAAAAAGTGGTAAGTAGTTATATTCTAAATTGTGTAAATTTTTGAAACGTAGAAGCTAAACATGTAACACATATCAAAAACTATTTAAATATTATAGTTTTAATAAAACTATGGTGATTTATAACTTTTTTACCAGAACAGGTTTAAGTAATTGTAGAATATTCTGTTTTAAGTGAGAGTATTGTTTCATCACCTGTTGGAAAACAGGTTTATCCAACACATGTACTTATATGTTTTCTAGGTTTATCCACAGAAACTATTTCTCAGTTGTGGGAATTGGAGGCTGCTGCTTTTCTCCCTCTGCCTGACTTTTATGGAGACACTGTTGAGAACCAAAATCCTATAAATGTTTTTCCTTATCCAGTAAGAAAAACTTAAGCTCCAAGTATTTATATAAATATTTATCAGTTTGATAAAAATCTACCATTTTATTATGGATATCAGCTCTCTCCATGTGTTCCTATTAGAATCTGTTAATATCTGAGTGAATGCTATAAAAAAAAAAGTGATTTATTAAATAAACATAAAAATATGTGATATAATTATAATCTAAGTTTATCACTGTTTCACCAAAAAACTTTCAGAATTTCACTTGAAAAGTTGGAAAGATGTTGCAGGTTAGTTAATAGTGGCTCATTTACTTCAGTACTCTCTACTTATTTCGTTTGCTGTTTTGGTTCAATATTTTCCTAGATTTTTCCACGGGTTCTTAAATGTTCTTCACATAGCTTCACAAAGAGTAATGATTCCTATCTATAAGGTATATTTCTCATTATAAGTTTTTAGCTTTATTGTCAAATCTACAGAATTTTTACTTTGTAATTATTTGACACATATACTTGAGATCAGTTTTCTAAATCAAAGGTTGACTATTTCAGCAATAAAGGGTGTGCAATAGTGCATTATTAATCAAAGTTTACTGTTATTTTTAACACCTGCCACAAGAGCCAGCCCAGCATCTTGATGTGGATACAAAAAAGTGAGTCATTCTAGAAAGGTTTGGGTTGTTTAGATTAGACAAAAATGATATTTGGCACTCTTTTCAAGAATACTTGACCAGACCTGAGAGCCAACATGGAGAAGTTAACCTAAAAATGTAAAGTAAAACAGTGTAATATGCTTGATATATTCTAGTTGTGGTTGTGATGGTTTAAGTGTAACGATTAAGCTAATCTGTGGATCCAGGTCAGACAAGAAAAGAACTTATTTGAAGATATAAGAATCAATTTGACATACCAGCTGAATCAGAGTTTTAGTAATTTATTACGGTAATGACAGTGGCACAAAAAAATGGGTACAATAGTATTGTTAACTTCAAAAAGAGGGATTGGAATCATATGTAAAAAATCATTAGTTTCAATATTTTTGGAAACTAATGGCTTTTACATATTACAATTTTGAATGGTCTGAAACCTAGCTAAATGATAATTTAAATTTAGTAGTTAAATATATGCAAATATATATATATATATTTCCAATTTATGATATTTGCCACAAAGATTGATACACCCAGTTTTCCTTTTTAATACAAATATGTTTTAACATATAAACAACAATACAATTTACAATAACAGCCATTACAAATAGTTATTACAAACAATGGTTTATATACAAATGTTTCACAAACTTACTAGCAATATAAAGTCTTCTTTCTAGTCTGGAACTTCCTTGATATCTTACTGAGGGTTGATGATGAGTGAGTTAATTTTGAGTTGACGTAGGTATAATTAACTTAACAGGGAGCTAGCTAGCCCTGTTGTTCTCACTGATCACACACCGATTACATGTCGAGTTTCCACCGATGATGTTAGGTAATGTTTTCATAAAAGTAATAATGTCTGATGTGAATCCACTGAAGTTAAATGATTTGTAACGTTCGAAATTTATAAATGTTTCTGGTCAAATATCTGAATTTTCTCAATTAATAAGTGTTATAACAATCACAGTTATAGCTTCCGAAGTTTATAGCACACCAACTATAGCAAACCAATAATAGATCCTCTTTTTTGGTGCATTGCGTTGGTTATATTTATAGGTGTGTGGAGAGTTTCTTGAAATTTCAATTTTATGTAACAATACTGATGCTAACACTAGCATTTACATATGCACATATATTGTTGATTCTTACACTCGAGAATCTTCTAAAACTTTAGAGAATAGGCAGGAGTTTTGCAATACATATTTAACTGTATAAGTTA
>NW_013669353.1:101120-109891 GCF_000517525.1 Limulus polyphemus
AAACAAACACTGATATTGAAATAAATATATAATAATAAATCCGTCACATGGCACAGTAAAGGCCAAAAATGTGCAGTGTTGAAGTTGATGCACAATGTATTACAAGATGATTTCCCTTGCAATTCTACAATTAGAAATGTCAATTCTGCAATGAAGAGTAAATATAAGGAGTATTGTATAATGCCTAGTATGGTACCACCATAGTATAATCCATATAGACTTCATCAATATTTAGTTGTTTTTATTTGTTTTAGAAGTTGTGCCGAGGTTCATTCATCGAGATCTATCAAAATAACCCTAAATCACCAGTTTCTGGAATGACCCCCACCCCTGTTGACCATCCTAGGCTCAGTACTAAAAGATGCTGGAGTGGCAAGTGTTAAAAGAACTCTGTATTCAGTTTGAATTTGTCTATGTTTTTCAATGTGATAGTAATTATTAAATCATGTTTTGAATTAATTCGTTTTTCATTGGATTTTCAAGTGGACAGGACATAACAGCAGTGTACTTAATAAGAAATCATGATACTCATTTCAACTGTCGATACACTGATCTATAGAATTTTTTTTTCACAAAATGTATTATATGAATTATGTATTTATGTATGTGTTGATCTTTTAAAAATTTAATCTGAAAATTCCACTTCATTTCATTAAATGAACAGGACTGAGCTGACAATTAATTCAAAGAACTGCACATATATGTGAATGTACTCTTCCAAAAATCAAGCCTAATGAACTTTCGAAGAATTGTAGGATTATGTGAATCCTTAGAAATGCTAAATTTCTCATATAATGATACTTTGATTTATCTAAGAGTAAGTGCTTGTTATAATATCAATTCACACTGTGTCATTTAACCATAATTTCAAACATTCCAAAACTTCTAATTTTGTGGTAATATTATGTTAACATTTTTTTAGTTGCTTAATCATTTTGGATTAATTTTGTTTTTTCACTCTAGTTATCACACCACGGCCAGCAAGAAAAAATACATGACAAGTCAGCAATGCAGAATGGTTCATGGTAATTTAAAATTATTTTATATGACAATTATCAATATGAAATATATATATATATATTTGATTTCATTTCCATATTTGTAATAGGAAATACTTAATAATGTTGCAGAGAAACTAAGTTGAGTTAACTTCAATACTTTACGTTTCAGCTTGGTGGCACTGTAAAGCTTCTACATTTGTATCAATAAAAATTAATGACCCATGAATGAAGCTATATTTGAAACACAGACACCTGAAACATATAGCATGACAATTACTGAATGTTCAGGTAAATGTGCAATTTATAATGAAATACAAATCACTTTTTGACATAGCTGTATGGTATGCTGTTACACAATACACCTGTAGTGCTGACCTTGAGAACCTGGTGTCAAACATGGTTCTTGGTAGTACACCAGTATCAGTCTTAATGACAGCATGCACCAGCTGTATCAAAAAACACTGCTTATCTCTGATGTCATGCTAGGATGAAGTCCATCTAAGACCATGATATAATTAGATAACTTGAAAGCATGTGAACAAGAAAGGCTTCTGATGTTAATAAATAAAACTTCTGAAATTTATAAAAGTATGGGAGCTCTACAGCAAATTGACAGTGATGAAGGAAATACTACCAAGTTTTAGACCATTTACTCGTGACTTTATTAACTTAAGAAGCATGGAAGTTACACAAAAAATGCAATCAGGTACCACAAACTTCTTTTGAGCTAGAAATAAACAGCAAATATGTAAAAAGATTTTCAGCTTTGTTTGGCATTTTAACAAGTTTTATCTGTGCAAGTGGGAAGCTTAAATATAAATTACACTTAGGACAACAAAATTTTAATTAGTTGTAGCAGTTTGGATTTTTTTATTACTTTATCCAAAACAAATGTTGATAATATATACATCAAAACAAAATTGTAAATATGGACATTTAATTATAATTTTTTAGTATTTGATGTGAGAAAAGAGATCTAACAGAAATTTTTAAGACTTGATGTATTTTACCTTCATAAAAAACATAAAATACAGGATTGGGGAAAGGGTGTAATAGTAGATTTGACATGTCTAAACAAGATTTTTCCTGCTAAAAAATATTTGTACTTTAATATTTTTTCAACTGTGTAAGTTATGTTGATTTTTTTTAATAACTGATTTAAGAATCTCAATATCCTTTGTGATTTTAAACATGTTCATATAGTTAACCAACAGTACTTTTAATGTACAATGAGAAACATAAGTACATGTTAATAAATCACTCATGTATTTAATGCATAGCAATGAAGTTGAAATTATGATTATGAAGTCTTGTTAGAAGCTTACGGTAACATCATAGTTACTGAAAAGTGCATATAAAATGGAATGTTTTGAACCACATTGAAAATTGTTTTATTAACAAATGTAAATGGTAAAAAAAACACAAACTAAGAATTTGCTTAAGAGTAATTCTACTTATCAAAGGAATTAGTTCTCTCAACTTGTAGTATGACAACTTATATTAATTATGTTTTTATGTCTGTTTTCTTCTTTTCATTATTGGATTTGCCAAGCTTCCTTTAGGGGTTAAAACAGCAGCACCACTGATGTCAAATAATTTCTCAATATTCATAATAGAACTGTCAGACCTTTTAAGTACATGTATATGTGTGTGTGTTAAGGATTCTTCTACAGTAGGTGTCTGTGAATTGTTGGCAATAAATTTGAACAATAAACGGACAACACGTACTTCACTTGTTATAAAATAGTATATTAAAAACAAGATAAACATATGTACAAAACTTATTTACACTATGGGGATCACAGTTGTATCTTAAACACTATAGTTTTCTTCTTCTTGTCAAAAGTCTACTTCGATGATCCAGTTGACAAGCTGAACTATTTTTCTCTACTTTTAACACAATAGTAACAGTGAAGAGTTCACTTATGCTACCTCATGGGTTACCATAGTTGTATCCTGAACTTCAAGTAATTGTCTTCTTTTTGTCAAAGTCCACACAGGTGGGTTCAATTAGCTTAGAACAACCTTTGATAAGGTAAATTATTCTCATTATCTCTATCAAACTGTTAAACTCACTTTGATATATCAACCATTAAGGCTATTCACTCACACGACAACTAACTTCACATTTTCTAACTTTTCTCTGGTTAAACTTCCATTTCACTTGACTTTACTTTTACTCCACTCCCACTCGTTTGGTCGCTGCTATTTCTATATTTATCATTGAGGCTTCTAGAGATTTATATAGCCTTGACATCAATTAATTGCAAACAAAACATATGATAGCCTCGGCATCAAAGAATTACAAACACAACATACAACTCTTACTGAGTTAAGCAACCAAACTTGTGATAACTATCACCTTTAAAATAATTGCTTTTAACTCTATTGTTATGAAAAACTAAACAATCATGAAATATTAACTCACAAAATAAGTTAAATAATAATGCCTACACTAAACAGTCTTGTATATCCAACAAGGAGATTACATAAACATTTGAATTCAGGCTTTTTCAAGTAGTTTTACCTAAGTTAATACAAAACTTACTATTGATACTACACCAGAGGTTTGTGTATTAACAGGTAGGCAAACAACGATTTATAAGACTAGGGAAAAGTTTTATTGATGGTGGAACATATTATATGTTTTGGCACAACATTGGTCTGTCTTCTTCGGGTATGCTCAGTGTTAAGCAATCCAAGGTTTATATATTGTTACAAAGACAATAGGGATTAAATGTAATGAAAATGGTGTATGCAGGTGACAGGATATAGGGAGGTCAAGTGTATGAACGGTGAAGAGACCTTGCCAAATACGGATGATGTTGCTGAGGCCTTTGTCACTGTATAGTGAGAGGTCATTTGCTTTGATGATTTCTATAGTTTCTAAACAGTCTCATTTTTAGTTTTGGGTTGTTGTAGGAGAAGAATTTCGTCCCAGAGTATTTTGTGACCTGTTTCACATTGATGATATTTTAAGGCAGGTCACCTCTACACATGTGCCCTTGGTGTTCTCTGCATCTTGTTTCTAAGAAACATGATGTTTATTCTATGTATTTATTTCCACATTCACATGGGATACTGTATATGCCCTGTTTTTTGTTTTCTTTTAATAGGGATTATTTCAGGATAGGAAGGAAGATGTTAATTTTATGCAAGTGTTTGAATCCACTTTTTCAAGTTAATGCTCAAATTATTAAAAAGTCTAGTAATTTCATGAGCAATTTCTGGCACAAAAGGGAATGAAACAAATTTGTTGTGTTTTGTGTTGTTGATAGATGAAAAGTTAGAATTAACATAATATTTTCACTGTTTTGAAGTTTGATACAAGCCCTGTCTATAATATTGGGGTTAAAACCTTTAGATAGTGCTATGTTCTTTAGGTAGTTCAATTCAATAAGTAAGTATAGCATAATTTACATAGGTGAAGTAGAAGGATATTTTCTGTGATGTATGGTGGCATGGGGTTTCCTGTATATACTGGTGGTAACTTTGTTATTTTCTCTTTTTACATTCAGATCTAGAAAAGGAAGACAACTATTGAATTCTGTTTCATGTGTGAAAATTATGACATTGGGTCTTAATGTGTTGAAAAATTCAAGGAAATTAAGTAACATCTTTCTCCCATGTCAACATGTACTGAAGATATTGTCTATGTAGCTTAAACCAAATTTCTGGTTTCTTGGTGTGTGTATGAATTTGTTTACAAATAGTTCTTCTTCTAGAATGGACATTTAGAGGTCACTAAGTAGAAGGGAAGGGGGGGATACCATTGCTAATCCATTAGTTGTAAAACTGGCCTTTGTATGCAAAATAAGTGTTGTTTAAGCAATATTCTGTGAGATTGATAAAGTATTCTGTTGCAGGATTGTCTTCTAGTTTTTTCAGACAGTGTAAAGCTTGTTCAATAGGTATCGAGGTAAATAAACATTTTAATGTCAAAAGATACAAGTATATCTTCTTGGTTTAGCTTCAAGTTTTTTATTCTATTGACAAAGTCTAGAGAGTTTTTGAGAGAATAGGGGTTGATTTCAAGGAGAGGGTTTAATCTATTTACCAAGAATTTAGCAAGGTTTTGTAATGGTGAGCCTATGCTATATACTACAGGTCTATAAGGAATGTTGTCTTTGTGAATTTTTGGAAGGATATAAAAATGGGGGGAATAATAATGTGTGGAAATAAGGGAAATAATGTTTTCTTTGGCAGTGAAGATAAGGCAACCTTTAACTAGTTTTTTTAATGTTCAAAATAACTTTGTTGATGGGATTGCCATTGAGTATAGTGTAAAATCCATCATTTAATAAGGTGTTGACACCTACTTTATAATGTGATTTATCTACAACTACCTTGTTATGTATATCTTATTGTTAGACTGTAATTCTTTTAGAGCATTGGCTTTATTTCTGTTAACATTAGGTTTTAATATTTTGTCCTTATATGCTGTAATTCTAGAGTGTATGTTAATTCTTATTTTTTCAGCTTCATTGTGATTCAAATCTAAAGTGCTGATTTTACATTCTGTGGTAGCAACAGTTTGTTCAATAGGTACATTTCTTGGTTTAACAGCAAACTTTAGACCTAAGTTTAACACTCAAGTCTGGTTATCAGTTAATGGTCCACTTGAAATATTTAAAATTGAAGGAGGAAAATCAAGAAGTTGAAAATTTTTCACCCCTTATTTCTGGTTTTCTGTCAGCTTCTTGAGTTTCTTGTTTTAGTTGGCTCTTTTCTTTTTTGCAATGTTGGTTGATCTAAACCAGCTGGTGCAATCAAGTCTATTCCAATCTTTGGGAGTGGATTTGTTTGCAAGGTGTATTCAGTTGAGTTGTACTTCTAACTTGGAGATGTTTCTTCAAATATCTTTTATGATGGCTCTTAAAATTGCAAACTTGGTTTTTTTGGACCACATTTTCAACTCGTTGAGATGTTGTGGAAAGAAATACATTGGACAAATGTCATGTTACTTAGAAACAAGAAGCAAAGAACACGAAGGTCACATGTGTAGAGGTGATTTCCAGTTATCCAATTATCTGAAGGCAGATGGACTAAATTTTATTACTGGGCCTATTATGATTGTGACTAAAGACTAAGGTAAAAGAACTAAATCTCAAGATATGTTATATTTTTGGAGACAACGAAAAATAATACCCACAGACTTGCTAGATTTGTCTACAAATTAATGAACAATATTAGATGTTCCTTGAATAGGAAAAGTGGTGTCCTAACACAGACAAAATTTGCATTTAGACAACAAAGTATATAGACAGAGAGAAACCACATGCACATAAACTCAACAATTCACACACAAATAAATGCACACAACCTTAGGTCACACTGGTACTCACATGGTATGCCCAAATGGTAGTAGTAGTAGATCATGTCATCTGTACTTTGTTAAACTTCTGTTTTCCTGACTTTTTTTTGTACCAAAGGCATTTATGATCTGTGTGGTTTCAAGCAATTCTAACAAGTCATTTTCTATGCACAAAAGTGCCAGCACATTAAGCCAGTCTTGGTACATTGTTGATAAAAGAGTGTTCTTTATCCTTTTTAGCATCGAGAATGATCTTTCTCCCAAGCAATTGTTTGACATGAGGTACAAGTACATCCTTAAGATTATCAGGACATTTGTGAAAGTTGATTTCAGAGATTGGTCATTCTCAGCATACTTTGTTCCTTGGATCGTGATTGTTTTTCAACAAACCCTGCTATGCAGAGGGTGGCAAACTGAACAACTGTGTCCTCTGTGCAACTCTCCAAGTCTGCAGGATACATACTAATCAGATTTTTGGTAGCATTGCAGAGGTATTCTGTAGACATGGACTTTAAGTTTTGTGGAAACCCAAATTTGCAACTGACGTTTTCATATGTCACTATTCTGTTGTCTAGTGCAAGTGACAGTTTATAAATTATTGTTAAGAAAGTCTGTACTTTATATTGAGTAGAGGGTAAAAAAACCACTCCTCAGCATCTCCTTCATCTCATCACATATTTATCTTCCATTTTCTTGATCTTCTGATCTTATATATTTCACATCCTGACAGTTGTTTACCGTTATATGATGAGAAGTTATACTGACATCCATTTGAGAGTTTTGAAATGAATGACTTGTCTTTTGAACATTCCATAATTTGTGCATTATACCTGTTTCTAGTTGTTCCAATTGTAGTATAAGGTTTCTTGCCTCTAAATGCGCTTGAGGCTTTTCAGAATCATTGTCTGTAATGGAAGCGAGGAATTGCGTTATGACACTGTACTCCATTTTTAAGGCTTGCATTGCACCTGATGAATGGGTGCTCCATCTTGTTTCTGATAATCTCTTTATTGTCGGAAACCCTAGTATTTCAAGCATAATGTGTAGATGCTTCCACAGGTGGGTCGAAGCTGAGAAAAACACATAAAGCTTTCACACAAAGACAAAGAATAAACAAGCTTCAGTATTATCCAACCAAATTGAATAAATGAGCACAGCAGGGAACATAGTCTGCTAAGGGTTATTCTTTTTGATTAAGGCTTGTATACCAACATATTTGCAGCTCATATTGGATGAATTATCCTAAGACTTCCCACGGCAATCTTGAATTATTATATCTTTATTTTTAAGGAAATTAATGAGAACTCTAACTAGTTCTGCTCCTGTGTGATTACTTATCAGTAAGAATGTGGCAAATCTCTCTACAAGACCATCATCTAGAATGTATCTAAAGATTATTGTCAGTTAATCTGTGTGGGATATGTTTGGAGTAGAATCAACAGACACTGAGTAATAGTTGGATGTTTTGATTTCCTGAGAATTTCTTTGTGTAGGAATTCATCACAAACAGTGGAAGATAAGTATGAAACATGGCCTTTTCCTTTATTTGTGCATTTTCGAATGTGTTCAGCAAGAAATGTATCATATTCAGCTCCAGTATTCTTAAGTATTTGCCATTATGAAATGAACAAACTACTTCATTGTCTTTTCTGAATGATAGAAACTTTATAACTGAGAGAATCCGGTCTGGAACTTGGTACCAGTATTTTTTTTCCCTGACTTCATCTGTTTTGTTAAAGTTTTGTTAATTCATCCACTTTGGGTTTTACAAATAAATTTGGTGGTGAAACATTGATGCAGCGAGCTTGTTTCATTATAAATAAAACTCCCTTGCAGCATGTTTCCAGTTGTAACAATTATTTGTTGCTAGTGAAGAAGTTTCCATTGCTGTTGAAACAACTTGCATTTAACACAAAAGGCATCCCCTTCGATAGTGACTAATAAAGCCAGTCTTACCTAATCTTTTCTTCATTCAATTGGTCTTGATAAAAAAAAGTGTCTTTGAGCACTGGCATTTACACTTGTTACCTGTAATTTATTTTGCACTCAAATCTACATCCATGTACTGGGAAGAAATAATCTTAGGTTAGTATCTTCATCTCTATTTCAATAATTATTTCTTCCTGTTGGTAGGGGCTTGATTCAACTTGATAAGGTTGACAGTCATCAGCAATGAGAGTTGTATTCTCTACACCAGAGGTTCCCAAACTTTTTAGAATCGTGACCCACTATTCATGACCATAGCTTATGGCGACCCACTCAAATTTACTGGGCAAAAACATATGAAAGAATATAAAAAATATTATTTATTCATATTCACGTATTTCAATTACATTTAAAAATACTCACGTATTTTCAATAACATTTCCAGAACTTATAAATGCTATCTAATTGATTAATAATGAGGCGTGTGTGAAGGATGTGCTTGTTTCTTGTTACTCTTCAAGAATGGCATT
>NW_013669353.1:110785-111815 GCF_000517525.1 Limulus polyphemus
GTCTTGTTAGCACTTTACCTCTCGAGAACCAACGTACTTCTGTGTGCAGAAGAAGTGATTTATGATTGCTTCCCATTTCAAGTTTTTTCATGAAACTTCGAATTTTCTCATGAACTGCGAATATACTGATACCTTCTGCTCCTTGCAAGTACAAATTAAGTTTGTTTAGTTTTGAAAAAATATCTGCCAAATACGTGAGCCTCAGAACAAATTCTTCGTATAAGTGTAGGCAACAAGACCTTCAAGACCCTCACTGAACATGACCAAGATTGAAATCTGATTTGACATACAGAGAAAGAGTGAGCAGATGAATCAGAGAAAAGGACTGAACCCCTTTCCTGTCTGACAGTATTGGGTAAGAAGTACAGGTCTGAGGACATAGAGATAATGAGAAAGTGGTTTGTCTACAAACAGTGCAAATCACTCCCACCAGTGTTGTCCGTAGGTCAGCAGCCACGAAAAATAAACCTACAGGTAAAGTGGATATATAGCATATAAGAGTCAGGTCACAAACAGGTGTAAAGAAAGAACATGTAACCTGAATCTTCCCGTTAGATAAATGAATTGATCATTTGGGACTAATTACCCAAAATGATGTGAGGAATCTGTAGAGCACTAGAGACTCAAAAATATGTAGTTGCGATAATCAAATGGTAGTCGATAAGTCTGCCGTAAACAATGGTGACTGTGGAAGATGCAAAAACCTCTGTCATTTTTTATGTAACTAAATAATGCATGTAAGAAAACATAGCAGCATGTAAAAAGCAGACAATACCCAAAAGCTATCATAATTTTTCTGGTTTTCTAACTTTGCAATAAGAGCTATTAAAAATTCAGCTAAGCTCATCAATGTTTTTCTCCTGGGAATAAAGTTTGAACAGTAAGTGAAGTAGACAATCCTCTGTACAGAAAACAGTATAATACAGTTTTAAACATCAGAGAGAACTATTGGTAATTTGGGAAAGAATAGATGTAAGAGGTAGGCTTGGCAAGAGGGATCTGATTTTCTATTTTAGGGCTCTGTAACCAA
>NW_013669354.1:0-2094 GCF_000517525.1 Limulus polyphemus
TTATTCAGTATGTTGAGTCATGGGGCACTTTCCCTTCGTATATTATTCAGTATGTTGAGTCATGGGGCACTTTCCCTTCGTATTTTATTAAGTACGTTGAGTCATGGGGCACTTTCCCTTTGAATATTATTGGCACATTAAAGAGAATTTGATTGGGTAAGAATTTTACAATACAAAATTACCATTAATCACAGTGCACTTCATTACTTGTTTTTCATTGGTTCCCTCGTTTCAAAGTAGCAATATACCCGTATGAATGTTTTTCTATTTTCTTCCAAAAAAAGCTACTGCCCATAAGAAGTTGTATTCATCCGTTGTTTTATATTTGGTTATCCACTGATTAAGTGGAAGCACTTAAACTAACTTTATTACTCAATTTCACTTAGGTAACAATTACGTTAATTTGTTTATTTGTTTGCAGTTAAGCACAAAGGGCTATCTGTGCTCTACCCCTTACGGGTATCGAAACCCGGTTTCTAGCATTGTAAATCCGCAGACAAAGTGGGAAAAACAAACCAAACACCCTATTTTCGTTTACCAGAATGAACAAAAAATGCACTTTTGAACCAAATTTCAAGGATTTTATTATTGGAATTGTGCCCGGAATGCTAAAGGATTCTTGATCTTTGTGAATAACGTTTTTTATTAGCCTATCTGCCATAAACATGATTAAATAAACGTGTTGCATCTTTGTTTTTCATAGACATAATAAAATATAAGTTGTGTGATACCTTCCGTTTGACGTAGATATGTATGTGGCACGTTTTATTTGCCATAGATAAACAGTATTTCTGGGATGTTAGAAAAAAAAAAGTCCTGACTTAAAATACCTCAGTAGCGGTTTGAGCACAACACGATTTGTACTAGCGATAACTATTTGAGAACTATGTTCTACAGAGGCATCAACTGAAAATATGGAAATACAGTGTCTTGTTTGTTTGTTTAAATTTATGCACAAAACTACACAATGGGTTATCTGTGCTCTGCCCACCACGGGTATCGAAATACAGTTTCTAGCGTTGTAAGTCCGCAGACATACCGCTGTGCCACTGGGGGGTGAAATACAGTGTCATATTCCTTTGTTTCTTCTGGACAAGATAATATTTTTGATTGTGTTAGAAGTGCTTCTGCTGCATATCCCGGAGTAAATGAGAAATAATCCGTGGTGAAAAAATGTGGAAAGTAAAAAATAAGATAAAAAAATGAGGTATAAATTGTTTTGCTAAATTCGCACCCTTACCCTTAAACAAACATGCCCGATAAACAGCAAACTAAAAATATAACCCTATTTCTTATTTGTCCTAAAGAAATGAAATTTTTTACAATAATGTTTTGACCGCTGTTACCCGTAGGAAAGCGATAAGTCTGCGGACTTAGAACGCGAAAATTCGGGCTAGATTCCCCGCGGTGGACACAGCAGATAATCCAGTGTGGCTTTGCTTTATAAGACAAACAAACTGTAGCTATTCTTTGCAGTTTTATAACTCGAAAGTAGTTTAGCATTTAAAGTGTACACAAATAAACGTAAACTATAAATGTTTCTGTCTTATAAGACGTTGTTTACAAGTTCACGAGTAAGTTATCTGTAGCATGAAATGTAGTTATAGCTCCAGGAAAATGTCTGTAAAAACAAATATTTAAAGTAACTGCAAGAGTAGGAAAGAAAAAATGTGGGCCACGTTTCGGCTTTTTCTCGTTCCCGATGCCAATTATTGGTCTAAAACTATGACTGCGTTTTTCTTTTGCTCTTTTACCATTCCTTTGTTACGTAAGTTGTTTATACAAACTAATTTCATTTCATTTTGGAAGTAAGGTAAATTTTTCTAGATATAATTTATTTCTATCAGATATTTCACGAGAAAGAACAAACTTTAATGCAAAAAATGTGCATTAAAGTCAGTTCAGTATATACTTTTACCAAATTCAACAGCACATTAATTTGAATAATCAGGAAATATCTAGAAGCAAACCACCAATTATGAAGTATTTAGACTCACACTGCCATCAGACGTGTCTTGTTTTTTTTTTCATTTCTCATAGTCCTGGCGGACCGTTGAGCCGATGGCAGAGCAAGATCTGCCATCGTTTCTAAAG
>NW_013669354.1:2776-17859 GCF_000517525.1 Limulus polyphemus
CCTTCTAGTCCATCAGTTTGAAATCCCGAGAGTTAGTGATGGGCGCTCTAGACTAGTTGCCTTCCTTCTAGTCCATCAGTTTGAAATCCCGAGAGTTAGTGATGGGCGCTCTAGACTAGTTGCCTTCCCTCTAGTCCATCAGTTTGAAATTACGGACGTTAGCGCAGACAGGTCTTGTGTAGCTTTGAGCAAATATTCGAAAAAATACACAAATTCTCACATGCTTGAGAGTTCTCTGGGAAAATATTGAAACATTAATCCTTTGTCGAGCCGCCTCGCTGGTAAATGATTTTTTCCTTTAAGTCATATAGTCACCGAGAAATTTCAATTTAAAAGTGTTTTTCTAATGCTTGTAGAGGAGTTCTGCACTTAGCTACAACAGATGTATGTATTTAAGTGGAATAATAACACAGGCCTGTGAATTTAAACTTTATAAAAGTTGGTTTGGTTTCATTAACGGATTCTCCGTAATTCAGCTACTCAGACTTCTAAAATATTATTGATTTTTTTTCTATCAACTAATGATTTTTTACAAATTGGGAAGAAAAACTCTTACTTAGATCAAATTATTATTTCGTTTACCACAATTAACATTTTATATTATTATGTTTTGGTTCTAGAACGTTCGATAAGACTCACGTCGCGATTGGTCTGGAGAAATCTATAGCCAGTGGTTGTCAACATTTTAAGCATAACAAAATATGACCCGATTCCAATGAAAATGATTCACTTATGTTAAAGTACATATGAAGTTTCGTGAAAATACTGTACGTGGTGGAGACAAATGGATATCATTTTCGGATTCAACGTACAGAAATTACTGTAGGACATGTTACTCCCGGATACTCACCTCCAAAAAGAATTGGGAGGTGTGAGAAACACCATACGAAACTACTACTATAAGACATGTAAAATTTTCAAGACATTAAAACCATCGCGGGCCTGTGTTATTGTACGAGCTTTTGGAAAGTCAGTAATAGGTCGACACAACCACTAAATCTCTATTTACTCCCGGGGTCTCAGTACAACTCGAAATTATTTGGTTCTTGACTTGTGTCGTCTTAATGTGGTTGTTTAAAGATTAATGATTACTTCAGTCACTTTTCAAATTTAAAGAGTATAATGCTTGTATGAAGGGGTGTTATTTCCTAGTATACTGATTCATTCTTATAGTATCAAGATTTATGAAACGGACACAATTAACATAGGAATATTTATATTGAAACCGTCCATACCTGCAAATTGGATAAGCTCATGTTGGGCAGAAAAAAAAAAGACCCATATTAGAAATAGTTTTTCGGTTTCCTTTTTTGAGCAATATCATTGGCCAAAAAGACGACGATTTAGCCAATTTTTAGCATCACTGGATCACTCCAAATCGATGGATCGAGATTGCTGACGACTGCTTCAACGACTGTCGAAAAAAAATGGTAGCTCTAGTTGAAAATGGAACCTTTATCTTGTAAAAAAGTAAGAGGCCTAGATGTTCAAAATGCTTAAAAGGTTGTCGTTGTGGTTGTGATGTATTATCAGTTTCTGGTAAACTGTGCCGGAGACGTTTGGAGAAAGCATCCAAAAATATACTGACAAGTACTGATAATGAAATAAACGGTAGAAGAAAAGAACTGTGACCCAATTACAATGATGAAGTTGTACATGATGATAAGGATTTTACTGATAATGATATTTTGGCCTTAACTGAAGACAGTGATGATGACAAAGAAAGTATATACGTCACGAAAGAATGTATATGATATGAAAAATGTTTTCCGAATAGACACTTCCTTGACGAGAAATTTACCAAGTCGAAAATCATGTGAAAGTTAATCTTTTAATTCTGTTGATAAAGCAAGTTGATTAATTACCTTTAGCATTTCAGAACTAAAGAAAACATGTTATATTATCTTATCTAATGATGCAGACCAGTTATTAATATAGGAAATATTATATGCTTAATATAGGAAAACAAATAGTAAAAGATAGCAGAGAAAACAAATAAATCATATCCAGTAGCAGGTTAAAGAAAAATATAATTGAATTACAATCAAAACTTTCACTACATTCTATTCAGTGAAGGGTGTTATTAACTCCACTGTGTGCTTCACTACAAAGTGATGAAGTTTTCCGTTTGTGTAAAACTGATATCAGAATCCAATAGACATGAACAGTTAAGACGAGGTGAGACTCCAAAATCTTTTTAATATAACGTACACTACCTATGTATATATAAAGTTTGTTACATTATACATCGAACAGTTCGTAGAATATCATTCAAACTAATAGCTACACCATAATATGAATCTAAAAGATAGAATGTCAGAAAGAATAAAAGAGAAGAAACAATGTCAAAAATTATGATTTTCATAAAAATAATGATGATTTACAAGTACCGTTTAGAATAGCGTTTTCCAAATTGGGGTCCGCGAGACGTATAGCAAATGTTATCTCTAGAAATTTTCTGACACAGAACGGAGCAACATTTTCGGCGAGAATTATATTATTGCAATAAATATGAGCCCCCCCCCCCCCCCAGTGGCACAGCGGTATGTCTGCGGACGTACAACGCTAGAATCGGGGTTTCGATACCCGTGGTGGGCAGAGCACAGATAGCCCACTATGTAGCTTTGTGTTTAATTACAAACAAACAAACAATAGATAAATATGATTACACAGAACTGTTTATGCTTCAGATTTTTGAAAGGGTAAATTGCAACGAAAATGAAGTACCTCGGAGTGTCTATTATTTAAAATTTCTATTAAATCATTTGATGGTGGTCATCGACCAAGGTGTCTAGGGACTTGGTGGCCTCAAGCTAAAAAGTTTTGGACCCCCTGGTATAGAAGATAAACATACTTCACGAAGTTCTGCTTCAGTTTCATTGTCAGCAACCAAGTTACGACATGAAACAAAAACTTCCCGCTAGGGACACACGTTGAAGATTAGTAGACTAACTTCCATTGTCTCACGACAATCTGACATTTCGACTAAGTGTATCCAGTGTTGTTTCAATTATAATAACTACTAACTAGTCCAGTTTGTTTTCGATTCGTTCAGGTATAGGGATAATTACTGGATGTTCCATTATAATAGCACGTTTCCAACGCCAATTGAGTACGAAATATTAAAATCTGTTGAGCTGGACGTCGTCTAGTGGCTATAATTACCTCCGCCACTGAAGGTGACGAAAGTTATGTTTTCACTCCTGTGTGTGTGTATGTGTTTGTTGATTACTCGAAAACGGCTCAATGAATTTGGACGAAAGTTGGTATATATTTGTACTATGACACAACTTAGAAGAAATTTGTTTTCGGAAGAAGTCAAGGTCACAGCAAGGTCTCGAAAATCCAAAAATCTCTATCTGTTAACATGGTTACCGATTTTACACACTATTTCTGCGCTATAACTTGGTGAAAAATGATCGAATTTTGATGAAACTTGGTGGATTTATGTAAAATATTATTCCTCGTTGTCCTGCCAAAAATGGTCCGTGTTCGTTGATAACGACAGGTATACGGACACATTTGCGTAATTTATTGAGGGCTGAATATGATCAACGCTGCGAGGCGGATGCATGCGCTCTACTGAGTGCCCCTCTAGTTCTTGGACTGTAAATCCGAGAGTTCATGGTTCGCAGTCAGTTGCTGAAAATGCGATCCAAAATTTTGAGCCATGTCTTTTCTATAAGAGTAATAACCAACTCCCACAATTTGATGAGTCAGGAGTAGCCCAAAAGTTGATGGTGGGTGAGGACGCTATTTTGGGAGCTGAATCAGTTTTATGGATTGTATAATATGAAAAAAATCCCATTAAAGAAGTTACATTTGGATTTCCAACATGATCACAGTATTTTGATGAGACGTAGTACTCGAAACCAGATGCTCAACTTTTGGGGAGACATGGTACTCGAAACCAGATGCTCAACTTTTGGTGAGATGTAGTACTCGAAACAAGATGCTCAACTTTTGGTGAGACGTAGTACTGGAAACAAAATGCTCAACTTTTGGTGAGACGTGGTACTCGAAACAAGATTCGTTAGTTTTTGGTGAGACGTTGTACTCAAAACTAAGTTCCCCAGTTTTTGATACTCGAAACTAAATGCTTTTGTTCTGCTCAGCTTAAACCAAATTCCCTTTTCACATTGTTTCTAATAACATTTAGGAAAAGAAATAAAATAAAGATATTTTAAGATGAAGTTTATGGGTTTATAAATGTGATACGCGTTTACACATCAGCAGATATTTCCAACCCCCCCCCCCCCAGTGGCACAGCGGTATGTCTGCGGACTTACAACGTTAGAATCCGGGTTTCGATACCCGTGGTGGGCAGAGCACAGATAGCCCATTGTGTAGCTTTGTGCTTAATTGTAACCAAACAAGTATTACCAAAGCATTCGTTACTTTTTTTTTCTCTTTAATTGTATATTCAAAATTTAGTTTTATATGGTATTTTTCTTCCTTTTATTGCATTAAGTTGGTAGAGAGCGTTTTAAGCAAAATCTAAGTTAATGAAAGCATTCTTATAACATTATGGAATATACATGAAACAAAACCATCATTAAGGTAGAATAAGTTACTATAGATAATCATAGCGTGAAAACCACTTCAGAAATTAGCTGTAAGATATAAGTTTTTTAAGCTGTTTTGTGCGTGCTTTCTAGTTTCCGGTGCACACATTTTTATGAGAAACTTTAATCGATCTCAGATAAATAAATAAATTAATTAAACTGCAGAATATAATCACTTATGACACGCTCAGATAAAAAAAAATATAATGACTGAGGTTTTAGGTTTCTATTGTTACATATGTATTCTAAGCAGAGGAAATACGTGACTGAAGAAAAGGATGTTGGCATTGTGATGGATAATTCATTTAATCCGTCCAAGCAGTGCTCTGTTGCTAGTAGTAAAGCTAATAGAATTTTAGGATGTATTTATAGCCATATTGATTCCAGTAAAAATAGGTAATTACCTCTCAAATACAAATCACTAGTTAGGTATCACTTGGAGTAATGTGTACAGTTTTGGTCTTCTTATCTAAGAAAAGACATTTATTTCTTTGAAAGGGATCAGAGGAGGGATACTCATTTTATTCCTGGGATGAAAGGGTTATACGTTAAGATCACTTAACATATTTTCTCTTGAGAATAGAAGAGTGAGAGGCTATCTTATTGAAATTTATAATATTATTCGTGTTATGCATTGGATGAAAGTCTCTGATTTCTTTGATTTGGAAGATAATTGAAGAAGAAGACACGTGTTTAAGTTTGGGAAAAGACAGGCTAGACACCAGTTTTATTTTTCTAACAGGGGTGATTGGTTTATGGAATGAGTTGGGTCAGATGTAGTGGAGGTCAGCACTTTACGTGAGTTCAGTAAACGAATGGGTGTGCAAAGACAGTCTCGAAGGGCTTTGTGGTCAATTTTGTCCGTAGGTTATTTATAACAAATATCCATTTTGTTTAAATGTCTTTAGTCCACTTCTGGATTGAATGTGAACATCATTCTCAGAAATCCTTTCTTGGTTTTCATAGTTTTTATGCTGTGTTTACCAATTTTGAACGTTTAGGTAAAAATAAATACTGCTCTTACTAGCCATAAAGCAAGTATTATCACACCAAATTCTCACGGGTTTTATTGTTTCATACCAATGTCATAATATATGCATGTAGGCTCATAAAACTTCTTTTAGGGTGGCATCATTTGGTGAATAAAATGTTAACTTTCTAAAACAAGCATTTCTGAGACATGGTACTTAAACATGCAGTTTTATTAACTTTTAATATATAAGAAGAACGTTATTCGTCTTGCCTTTTGATATTTATTTTAATCCCACACTAACTCTAGCAATCACAGTTTTAAATCTTTTAGTGATGGCGGTTCAAAATATGGGCTTAAAATTAATACGTTCAAAAACCATGTTTAAGATTCTACGTAATAATAGAAATTAACAATCTTCCAGAATGTTTTAGAAAAAAGTTACTATCCTAAATCCTTTCGTTATTATTGTAGGCTATCTGAACTCTGCCCACCACTGGTATCGAAACCCAGTTTCTAGCAGTTTTTAAGTCCGTTGTGCCAATGGGGGAGGGTATTATTTTAGAGTTTTATTTAAAGAAGTAATCTATCTTATTTCTACTACACACTTTCTTTATGAAAACTTTAGTATTATGTTTGTTGTACAGAGTCATTCTGTATTCTTCCCCACAGTAGACACTAAATATCATACACATATTCATTGTCTTCATCAAGATAAATAAAGTACATGTCAAACGTTTCAAGGCAAAAAAAATGCTTTATGGTTCCTTGATATTTTTTACCCCTCTTATGGTTTCTTCTTGTCAACTATGCAAAGAAAATTTGTTTATGGTTAGAAACACAAGAAGTCAATTCAACAATTCATATTTCACATGTATTTCTCATGATCCTCAACAACACAGTTTTCAACGTTCGTTTTTAATGACTTTAACGAAATGTTAGGTAGCTATTTTTGTACAAAGTGATAATAAACGTCGAGTTCCCTTATAGCTGTCTAATAGAAATTGTACTAAGTACTAAAATGGTATAACGAATAAAAATTAATATCTACACACAGAGTTTCGTCAATTTACTAAAACAGAAGCATAAAAAAAAGAGTTTCAAAATAAGACTAGTTAGAAACCACATTTTTCGTCACAAAACTAGTCAATCACTACTGGATCTGCAATTATCTAAATGGACCAAAACACCAACATATTTTACCTTCATCAGTGTATTTCTCTGACTTCTTTTTTTTCCACTTTGTTGTTCAGAAACTCAGACATCAGTATGAAAATAATCACGAAATCTTAACTAACTGACTTACCCTCAATGGAGACATATGTGTAGTACTACGGTTGTAGGCCTATTGATTTCTACTTTGCTAAATATTGTGATATGCAGGCGTATCATGGTTTTCCACCATTGTTTGTTGGCATAAGGATTTAAAAAATCATTTAGTTTGATTCTATGTAGTTTTGGCATAAAAACATGGTTTAGTAAATCGTTTATTTGTTTCATTCTAGTTAACTTTTGTTTTTGTTGTTGTTCTTTAGCAGATACTATCTACTTTTCCCGCGGGATTATTGCTAGAACTTAAAATATTGTGTAGGATAGGTTATCGATAACAATGCTCTTCACTGGCCAAGTATATAATAGCTACAGTTTACAACCTATGTATGTTGTAAGAGAACGTGTTTACGCTTGTCGCTTTTGGGTAAAACTGAGGTTTTTATATTAAAAGGAGCATCGTTTTAGTAATAAAAAAACATATATTCATCAAGTTCTATTTGGCTGGAGATCTTAATCAATCTACTGAACATTATCTTTAGGGATATCACCGTGGATTGATTAATAGGTTTAGTATGAAGACGACTATCCAGTGTCTGTGCAAATAGGCACACTGTGTATTTACTTTGATATGTAATAGTAAAGATTGTTTTACACATTACATTACGTATTTACAACTTATTTCTTAACTTAAAACTCAGTCATTAAGTTAAACTCAAATTTATTACACATATGTTTTGCTGGATGGAACCAGGGTTAAAATACCGATTCACATTTCAGGTAGGCCGAAAATTTCAATTTTTTTTTTAAATGTAGCATAGATTAAAAAATAGTCTCACTTCTCCGTTTTGGTATAGATAATCCACATTTGTTTATTAATAAATCTTGATGGGTTTATTTTCAAAATTACTAGTTTATCTAACAATGTTGTGGGAAACATGAAGCTACCGTGTAACTCACATAATTTCTGTCTTTTTTTTTTTTACTAAAACGAAACAAATTTAACCCTTTCATAAATTTGAGAAAATCAAAATTTGTAATTTAAGGTAATAAAAAAGGTGAAAGTTAATCATTGCAACAGAAGTGTTATTACAATAGTTTAACGATTGGACTTTCTGGAAACCACAATTAATTTAATTTGTTTTTTCACTTGAGCCTTTCATTCATTTTGTTAATATCATCACTGGATATTTACGTCCAAATATCAAAATGTACGTTATAAAGTTGTATTTTTTTTTTCGTAGCTCAAGTAGTTTGATTTCGTATTAGCAGAAAGTAATTTAGGCTACAACTGAAAGAAGTTCTTATTAATAAAGAGTTAATCATGATCAATGGATTACTGAATGTATACCAAATCTCCTTCAAGGACTCGGGTAATCTCGATAGCAGGGATCACGTGTGTGTTAGGCGTTCCAGTTCTTGTAGAGCCAAAATGAAATCACATTGTTTCCTCAAACCCCGCCCTCTAGCTTCATATATTCTCATCTTCTACTTCACCTAGTCTCAGCTACAATCGATCTCTAGCACTGTCTCTGACTGGTGTAGATGGGACCTCTATCGACACATACAAGCACGTTCTCTAGCACATATCCTCATGGATATAAAATAACCCACCAGAAAAAGGGAACAGACAGAAAATTAACTTTTAATGAACTGTTGTTTGGTTGGGTTTCGTCTCAGGACACTTCCTGCTATAGCTGTTTTATTAAATATTTATAGCTTGGACATAAAACGTGCCCTTTCAGAGCGGAGTTAGATGATGATTCGTTCTGAAAGACAGCCTAGGGAGTAGCAAGTAGTGCCAAGCGCCCACTAAGCTTTTATATTTTATCCTCAGCTTGATCACTATAAACCTGTAACTCGATCACTCCTTTCATGAATAGCTGAGCCTTATATTATTAGTTTAGCCTGTTCACATTGTTTTATTTTGTCCACGACCACGAGGTAAACAGGAGACAAATTTCATCTGTCTAAACTATAATCTATTTTATTTCGTATCTTTACAGACATTAATACACTAAAATTTAATCATTATCAGTAAAGTGGATATTTCCGTTTCCAAATTGGTTCAGATGTTTCTGTATATGGGTCTAGGACAGATACTAAGTTAATATATCATATAACCAAGCCAGAAAAGCGATTACTTATCTTCAAAGTTCTGACTTTCACAATATCAATACTTATATATTTTCTAACATTTCGTAAAGTCTGTGTCCTAATTCCAGACATTCAAAATCATTGCAGACGCTTTCAACAAAAATTGAAAGATCCAGTGATATTCTCTATTCTATTCCAAGACAATTTTGGTTCCGAAAAGAATCAATGATGACGTTTCAGAAATGTTTACAACAGCCTTGTCTTCGTGTCCCAGTTGTAATCTTGTTTCGAAGGTATTCAACGAATATTTCTATTTGGTTACAAAAATATTTTCGTTCCGAACACATTCAGTTTTCATCTTTTTTGATGAAGATGCAAAGATGATAATATATATATATATTTTCTATAGCTGGAATCTCTTAAAGATATTTACACTTATGATCCAGAGTTTTAATTAAACTTTCCCAGTTTAAGAGTTTGGACATTTTTAGAGATACTTTATAACGTTACAGAATTATTTTACGAAACGTACACATTTTTGTAATCTTAGACTATTTTCTCTTTTGACTTCACGTTTCGTATAAAAGTGTTTTGTATTGAAGCTGTAAAGTTTATAGAAATTAGTAACCAGATTTATCCAGCTAAGGTTGTACTTAACGTCAAAAGATTTTCAAAGTTTACTTCTGCCTAGTTTTTTAAATTCTTTTCACGGAAACATACAAGTAATTTAGAAATGTTTTAGATCTATGCTGAAATAATAAGTATAGTAATCAGATTTAACAAGATTTTCCTGCTTCTCCAGTTGAATTTACAACAGAAAGAGTTGTTGTATCAGGTGTTTAGTATTAACACATGGATGTTTTAGCCCTCTGTTGCAAGCATTATGAAAATAAGGTGAAAAATGTTTTCTTTGAATATCTTAGTTAAATAGGCCTACATTATACAAAAAACTATGTTTTGTGAAATATATTTTGGTAAGTTATAAATGGATACATTACCTAGAAGTAACATTGTTCAATTGAGGAACCAACAAAAATAATTTCATGGTTTATTTAAACTGTTACTCGGAAGTAATAACATTCAACCAAAGATGTTTGTTTGTTTGTTTTGAATTTCGCGCAAAGCCACACGAGGGCTATCTGCGCTAGCCGTCCCTAATTTAGCAGTGTAAGACTAGAGGGAAGGCAGCGAGTCATCACCACCCACCGCCAACTCATGACCGCACATTATAACGCCCCCACAGCTGAAAGGGCGAGCATGTTTGGTGGGACGGGGATTCGAACCCGCGATCCTCAGATTGTGAGTAGAGGTCCCTAACCACGTGGCCCTGCCGGGTCTTCAACTAAACAAAAGAAGCATTTGTGTATGTATTAAGCAACAAAGATAGATTTGTTACCTGTACGTTATAATGTGTAATAGAGGCTTAAAACACACAATTTCTTTTTTTTTTATATATAAGTTAAAGCTATTTTGACGATGTCTTAAAACTATTTAAAATGTTAACATATGTCATTTAGTTAAGGTGTTAAACAACTGATGCGTAGAAAGAGATAGTGAAAAACAGGAAATGAAGTTTCAAGCTATTTTAAATACAAGTAAGCCAGAAAAATCACAAGCTTTCCAAACTATCTATTAATAACTATAGCTCTGAAGTAAATATGAAACACGACGCCAGTCTTAATGGCAATAAAATTACTTGGATTCTCTCCCTACTTTCCATATACATATGCTTTAAATGGTGTAATACACATACCCCAAAGATAAAGGACACCATTATTATTTTTTTCTGATTGTCGCTGTGCACTGTCCAGACAACTAGAGAATCCAGTAATCAATGTTTGAAACCACTTATTTAAAGGACAGGTGTACAACCTTTGATAGCAGTGTTTTGTTGAGTCGCTTGTTTTCCGCAACATAATTAAAAGAGTATTTTTATATGCGCTCAACTTTTATACTGCGCAAACCCTATAAATGTCTAACATTATTATGGATATTGTTTTACAAAACTAATAAGGCAGTTATAAATACTTCAGAGAAAGTACTTTGTTTCATCAAATGATACAAGTGTTATGAAGTGGTTAAGTATAGTTAGGTTTAGAGTTAGGTCACGTTTTTAGTACTGCATTATTGTAAAAAGCAAGTCTTATTATTTTACTATTTGAAAAAATTGACCTTACAAATGGCATGGTTCTACTTTTAATATTATACATGTAACGTATAAATACCAAATACTTCCTACAAAATACCATGTAGAAACTTGAGTTTCATACTCAAAAGTTTGGTAGGTTTAACAAAAACCAAAATACAGGTATAAACTTGAGTTTATAAGGAAATATGTGGTAGGTTTAACAAAAACCAAAATACTTCCTGCAAAATACCAGGTATAAACTTGAGTTTCATAAGGAAATATGTGGTAGGTTTAACAAAGACCAAAATACTTTCTGCAAAATACCAGGTATAAACTTGAGTTTTATAAGGAAAATGTGGTAGGTTTAACAAAGACCAAAATACTTTCTGCAAAATACCAGGTATAAACTTGAATTTTATAAGAAAAAAGTGTGGTAGGTTTAACAAAAACCAAAATACTTTCTACAAAATACCAGGTATAAACTTGAATTTTATAAGGAAAAAAATGTGGTAGGTTTAACAAAAACCAAAATACCAGGTATAAACTTGAATTTTATGCGAAAAAAAGTGTGGTAGGTTTAACAAAAACCAAAATACCAGGTATAAACTTGAGTTTTATAAGAAGTGTGGTAGGTTTAACAAAATCCAAAATACTACCTACAAAATACCAGGTATAAACTTGAGTTTTATAAAGAAAAGTGTGGTAGGTTTAACAAAATCCAAAATACTTCCTACAAAATACCAGGTATAAAATTTGATATTTTTGTGCAAACAAATTTGTCTAGTTTGCACCGATGAAAGATTGTTTTATAGTAAAGCCATATTGAACTATCTGCGTGTCCACTGCAGGGAGTCTAACCCCAGATTTGAAGATTTTTTAACACAAACTTCTGTTATTTCCTCTTTAAATTCTTAAGGCAAGTAAACAACTGGTCGAATGGACTCATATTTTACACATTTACGTGCTAATAACCAATCTTTTTTACGTACTATAGAAAAATATATTAAAAGAGATCAGAAATGTCATTGGAGAAAGAGGAACACCTTTACATTAAGAGACGTGATATGAACATTTTTTTAGACAAGCTTCCCAAGAGAAGTAAATATCTGTTGGAGTGAATTTATACTTTACATATTTACGAGTCAATCTTTTTATGGTTTGTAGAAAAAGACATAAATAAACACGAGAGCTGACAAAAACTGTAAAATAAGAGACCACTGTTACTCGTGAATTCAAAAGCTGTTAAAGTCTCATTGATAAGATTTAACCAAACCGATATACAAACGTCATACACTATAAAAACACTACGTACAAATCCATGATATTTAATCTTCCTAAGTTGCTTCAAACACAATAAAAAGAAACAATATAAAACTTCAAACGGTTAACTGTAAGTTCTTTCTAATCCTTCCTCGAAAAAAATATAAATCCGCTATTGTTTTGTACAGCATGCAGTATTGCACTCACAAAATCAAATCAAATTTCTTACTATTCTCCTAAATAAGTAATACCATAATAAGAAATTGCTACCAAAACAATATAGTAAATTGAAGTTTGAGACAAACAAGAGAGCTAAAGGTCCATGTTGATTCTAGTATTGGTATACGTACGTGTAATTTGCGAGTCGTAGGTTCGAATCCCCGCTACCGAACATGGTTATCCTTTCAGCTGTGAGTCAATACCACTTTTTTTTGGTAAAATAGCATACCAAGAATTGGCGGTGGGTGGTGTTGACTAACTGCCTTCCCTCTAGTCTATCACTGCTAAATTAGGGACGGCTAGCGCAGATAACTCTCTACTGACTTTGCGCGAAATTCAAAGCAAATCACTACGTACGAGTGGGAGGAAAAGGTCAACATTGTATCTGACCCTCCCAGGTCTAAAATGACTTAAATCCCGGCCCAGAAGAAAGAGTACGTTCGTGTAGCGTTTACGGTTAACGAAACATTGGTGAGATACATAAGCCTAAAATATTTGATGGAAATATGTTAGGCCTAATAACCTTTTTGCCCGCTTAGGCGTTTTGCACCACAATATAAGAAATCGTGTATGAACTGAAAAAAATATATTACAATAATGAAAGGTATTAAATATAAGGAAAAGACTACTTGATTGATTTATTCGACACCCACTGCACCCATTTGTTCTAGCGCATTTGTGTAAAAGTGACACTCAATATTATTTTACACATTATTAAAAAGTTGGCCTTTAATTTACTCTGCAAAATGTAATATTTATCGACATGAATGAATGAACTTGTGGGTATTTATATATCGCGTACCTTTAAAGCATTACTTAATTGTTCATTACCATAAACTGTTTGTTATTTTACCCAGACTAAAGTTAAGGACAGACTGATAGTCAGGGACTTAGAGAGACAGACAAAAATTAGCTTTAGCACAAGAGGTTAGCAGCAGTCTTTTCTCATCAGTACATTCGATTAATGTTTAACATCAAATATTATAGTTACCAGTCTCTTTTTGGGGTTCAATCCACAGTGAAGTTGCTTGATAACGCATTGTTTTTTGATTGTAATTAAGTACAAAACTACTCAATGGGCTGTCTGTGCTCTGCCCACCACGGGTATCAAAATCCGATTTCTAGCGTTGTAAGTCTGCAGACATTCCGCTGTGCCACTGGGGGGCGCTTGATAACGCATTCACCAGATAAAACATCAGTAGTGACATAGAACATTCACGTAGGACGAGTTAGGGCTCTTTTACAGTACTTGCTAATTAAACCCATATGTTACTAACCAGTGTTTTTATCGGGATCCCAAGAGGTCCAGGAACACAAACTCCGATGCCATATTCAAGTTTAGCGACCCTTAAAACCTACTCAAAGACGGCCATCATACCTGGGTGACCTTCTGGACGCGTTTTAGCCATTCTTAAGATACATATGCATAAAAACATCTGCCAAGTTTGATCCTGCTAGACTAACCAAATAAACAAGGACACTAGCCTGGGTTGCCCCTAGTACTCCTGCCAAGTTTGGTCCTGCTAACTCCAAACTGTGGGAGGAGTAGGCGAAAACAAACAAATAAATACACACACAACGTGGATTAATACACGATGAAAGTTTAACTGCTGATTTTGAAGACGATGTTCAAAAGATTACGAGAAATAAAGTGTCTCAACTTTTTGAACCGGCAACGCCATGTTTGAAACTATGCTCATGCTCCCATTCATAAGCTAACGAGAACAAAAGTGGCACACACGCTCGGGTGTGCCAACGGTGCTTGTTTTCGGGTACAGACCCATTGGGGTAGCTATAGAAGTAGTTGGTAGTAATAGTTGAGTTTGGTCGATATATAAAGCCTCTGTGAATAATGAAAGGGTCTTTGATCGCGACTATTTTGTGTTGTTACTAATCGATAATGTTGTTTACTTACCGCGAACATTCATAAGTGTGCATTTTTCATGTGTATTGCAGTGGACACAGCAGATAACCCAATGTGTCTTTGCTGTAAAACAAACAAACAAGCTTTAAGGTAATTAATAGCCAACGGTATAATATTTTTAAGTTACGTGCTTTACAGATAATAAATACGTTATTGGTTAGTAATTTCGAGATGCTTGTGGATATATATATAGTTATATACATGAAAAGATTTCATTTTAAAATTCATAAAATAAATAGTGATACACTAAATTTCAGTATCGTAAACCATAGCAGTTTTGAGGGACAGACATTATTAAATCAGCTTTTAAACTCACATATTACGTGTTATTTAAAAAAGTATTAGTTACTATTTTAGTATGCGCCATCTAGTGAGATAAAGTACAATGATTCGATGACGAAGAACCCACTTTGAGACTAATAATGGTTGGAGACGGCTTGAATGGGTAATGAAAAAAAAAACTTTAATATAAGTTTAACATAACAGCAAATGTACAGCGTTTCAACAAAGTTTTATCATCATCAGGTGACAAAACCTTGTCGAAACGTTGTACATTTGCTGTTATGTTAAACTTATATTAAAGTTTTTTTTTTTCATTACCCATTCAAGCCGTCTCCAACCATTATTAGTCTCAAAGTGGGTTCCTCGTCA
>NW_013669354.1:18673-24905 GCF_000517525.1 Limulus polyphemus
TGACGAGGAACCCACTTTGAGACTAATAATGGTTGGAGACGGCTTGAATGGGTAATGAAAAAAAAAAACTTTAATATAAGTTTAACATAACAGCAAATGTACAACGTTTCGACAAGGTTTTGTCACCTGATGATGATAAAACTTTGTTGAAACGTTGTACATTTGCTGTTATGTTAAACTTATATTAAAGTTTTTCTTCATTACCTATTCAAGCCGTCTCCAACTATTAAAAGTACAATGATATTCTTAGTATAAATTGAAATATATAATTTTTTAGAATAACTTTAGTGGCGTTTAGGCAGCACACAGTTGGTCATTTGTAATAAAACTCATGAGAGTGGCTCAATATGATAACATTGAAAAACAATTCTCAATCAGTCAATATTTCGGTCCTCCAGTAAAATGTGACTGATCACAGTTTTACGATATCCTGGAATAATTCGTGCTATATATTTTCTTTAGAAATATCAGTCCAAAGTTCCTGCTCTACAACATATTCGTATCCCGTATGAAATATTGTGTGTTTTAACACAACAGAAATATTCGCAGTATTTAAAAACGGATTCATATTTATCAATTTCACATGTTAGCGCCGAATGTGGTCCAGTTTCTTTGCCTATCAAATTTTAACAGAGAAGGTGTTAAAATATGTTCTGTTTGTACCGAAATATTGATAACAAGATTAATATTAGTGGAAATTATATTTGGAATTTGCTTTTAAGACCAGGTAATTCGATTATATGATGTCTATCTGAGATGAAGTATATGTTTTCTAAGCAACAAGTAATAATAGATATAAATACTCAAAGTTTTAAATAAATTTTGAGTTTCTGCTAAGAAGGAAATATAATTCCTAATTTTTATATTATTTTCTGCAACTACTGATTGATACCTGCTTTGTCTTTCATACTACGCATTTTAGGCTTTCTATGAGAATATTTGAGCTATGCAATATAAGACAAAACAAGTCTCTAGGGTTCTTCGGCACCACAGTGGCACGGCAGTATGTCTGCGGACTTATACTACTTGAAACTAGGTTTCGATACCCGTGGTGTGTATCAAGTTGCAAGAATACTTTCTATATACCATATAATTGTGCTTAATTACAAACAAACAGAGCATAGATAGACCTTTGTGTTAATAACAAACAACTTATTCTTTAAGTATTTGTTATAATGTCAAATAATCCACTTTTAATTATGCAATAGACAAAAAAAAAAGGAGAGAAAACTTCAATAAAAACATTAATCTCACAAACATTGAATAACAAGATGACTAGCATGGAATTATTTAATACAAGTTGAAACAATATTTTAAGGTGTAACTTTAAGCCTGGGATTGCCTAATGTTTAATGTATTGAGCTGTGTGAAGGGCGGTCCTAGGTTCAAGCGTTGATATGCTGTTGAACACGCTTCACACTTTCAGTTGCGGGAACATTATAACTTTGAAAGTAAATCTCGCTCTTCGATTAAGAGTAGCCATGCAAATGATGGATGCTGATGTCCAGTTTTTGTCCTTCCTTGGGCTTTCTGGTCTGACCATTATGTCGCATAAGGTGCAGTTCATATTGAAAATACTAAATGGTATGAATCATATTACGAATATACTACATAGACGTCCCTATACTTCCAATCACTCAGATATTTCCTGAAATAAATTAATAACATTCTTTAGATAATTATCGTTTAGAATTAGTTTTTACATTCGTCAAATTAGCTCGCAAAAGTTTTAAGTGGCCCTTTTCCAAAGGATGATAAATTGGCATTGACGAAATATGATCTATAAAAATACCTCATTTTTATCAAACACCCAATTCTTTATGGGGAAATTTCACTATGTTCCTAAGTAACGTTTACAACCATTGAATTTCTCGGAATTTTAAATCTCGTGCGTGTGAGTAACGAGTTTTATTTTCTATACATGTAGTGGGCAGAACACGGATAGCCGATTGTGTAGCGTTGCGCTTAACAACAACTACCCAATCAACGAGTTTTACTTACGTTGTTTAAAGCTAATCAACTTTTTATTGAGCTCATATTATACTAAATAAAATATAACATATTTTTTTGGAGTATTCTAGTATCTATTTCGCATTTATTTATTTGATTTTAATATAATAAGATTGGGAACATATAGCTTCAATATCGATTTTCTGGACACAGCATTACCAGGAAAAGTATGTAGCCTGAATTAGTGTGTGTGCATCGTGATAAATGAGACAATCACGTGAAGTTATAAAGTTTAAAATAAAGTATTAAACGTTCAGCAAACCAGAATGAAATTTATAGAAACCTCTTTTATCGACACATTTATTTATTATTAATCGTAGTTGCGGGTTTGACCCGTATTAGAGCTCTAGATATCGGAGCTGGCGAGCCGTGTTCGAAACTGTGCGACACCATGAAATATTCCCGCACTTTAAGCTGTGGATGCGTTATAAGCGTGACAGTAAATCCCTTACCGTTGATGGTGAGTGTAAGAGTACTACTGGCTGGCTGCCTTCCCTCTGGTCAGAAGTTAAAAGTTAGTGATGGTAGCACAAGACAAGTAAATATCAATCCCTATGAAATAGCAAATTCTTGTATACAATCAGGATGAAAATATACTATTCATATGCAGAGTGTCAATCAAGCATTATGGGAATAATTTACATATGCTAATGCAATGACACGCCACCGCAGATACAAGCCGTGGCGCAAATCGCGATGCTGCTAGGGATCGTTTAGCAGGAAGGTATGTCACAACTCTTTCCGAGAAGAATATTCTTATAGCATTAAACTCAGCATGATCAAAGACTTAGATGGTGGATCCGAGGACTGCGTGGGGTGTGGAACATCGTGCTTATTAAACGTGATTAGATTAATAATAATAAAAACCAATTTAAATGTTTTAAAGTGTTGATATAATAGTCGTAGATTCTATTTATTATTTTTATATATGCAATATTTTGACCACTTTCCAGAAATCATCGGACAGACAGATTGATTACAGGTGAGAAAAAAAAATTAACCGTAACTGCATCAATATTTATTTCTGTGTGACGACTTCTGTAAAGTAGCTAATAGGTTATCTGTGTTCGAAAGAAAAATAAAACTAGATTAACACAAGCCGTATTTAAAAATAAAAGTAGATTAACACAAGCCGTATTCAAAAATAAAAGTAGATTAACACAAGCTGTATTTATAAATAAAAGTAGATTAACATAAGCCGTATTTTCTTAATTTCTTTAAGCTTCCACCTCTCATATTTGCATTTTGCATGCATGGTAAAGCTACTAACGTTACTTGCCACCGTCCCTAATTTTAAATTGTTGACAAGAGGGAAGACAGCAACGCCCTATCAATCAATGCTAAGGAATAGGCTGTCATTCTCTAATAACGCCCCAACAGGGAATATTTTGGGGTAGTGTAAGAATTCGAACCCGGCTCGCCATCTCCAAAATCCATATTTTCACTAGAGAGCCAGCCCTGTCCGTCTGTCTCATGTTATTGATTTTTACAAACAACTATTTCTGTTGCCTTTTTTTGGTACAATATGTTTTTCAGAATGAACATTTGGCTGACAACCATCGATATGTTCACATATCTGATATAAACCTATTTTAGTCATTTCTCGGAATCCAGACAAAATCATTTGGTTTAATTTGTATAGTGTGTATTTAATTGAATTTATTCAATCAAGTTATAATCTATAACATTTTGGCGAACAAGGGGCAAAAGACAACAATTAAAAAACAACAACATTAAAGTCTTTTTGTTATGAGTATATATTTTTTCTATTTTAATGACACTTTTTTACTTTTACAGGAAACAATACACTTTGCTTACACCGATAGGGATGGCGCTCTTGTTGATCCTGAAGTTCGCGCCCCCCTTTCTCACAGAAAATCAACTAATGTTAATCGACAGACAATGAGGTTATTTGCTATGGTGGCTCCATTTGTACTGTGTATGTTTTGTGTACAAAATAGGCATTACAGTACTGAACACTACGGATATTGTCGCAAGACTGAACTAAATCCTAAGTAAATATTTGAAATGTGGTATTGTATCGTCACCTGACCAAGACGTTAAAACTCAGGAAATGCGAGACGGTCTCTAAGGATTATTTTCTTATATTTTCCACGATGTTCAGCTTTGACTTTTTAGTGAATTTATGAAACACTACACCCAATACATTCATAATGCATCATTAGTGATTTCGGAGATGATAAATGTAATTTGAAATCCTATTAACTTTAATCATGGATATACACTGATTACAAAAAAAAATGTCTAAAAGGATCGGCGAATTTCCTTTAATAGGACATAATTAAAACTAGAGTAATCAGTTTGACATCCCAGGGTTTTTGTTTTTCGAAAAAAAAATATTCTAATTTACTACTTATCGATTTTTTATTAATAAAGGCGTTATTTCTAGCTGGACGTGAAAATCGAACCAGATTCCTTCCTATTATTAAATATATTACATGCTGTTGTTACACGTTGTAAAATCATATAACTCAATAAAAAATTATACAAAAGGAACGGCATCAATATTTTATACCTGGAGAAACCCAGTCGAGTGCAGAAGATATTGCATACAAGCTCGTGCAGAATAACGGATATAACAACAGGCAATCTTCTTCCCTGGAGCAGCCGGATTCTTACATTATGGATCAAACCAGCCCGCTGTGTGTAGCCTTCACTGTAGGGACCTAGGATCTGGGTCTCGGGTCCTTGAGGCTCTGTTGCGTATTAATTCAAGTCTTATTCAGTACATTGAACGGCGAGTGATGTTTTGTTCAAGGTAACCATGGAAACAGGTCCCTAAAATGTTTTTCGAACGAATAACTTTCCCAGTGTTTTTATTATATATTATTATTTCTTTAATTAAGGAGACGACGCTTACTTCTTGAAATAAATGGTTAATCATATCTTAGGTTCTTATACTTATTCTCAGTTTAGTTATTTTAATACAACGGTATACTTAAATGTCGTAATCATGTTCCAAAGAACGTAACTTTAGTTATTTTAATACAACGGTATACTTAAATGTCGTAATCATGTTCCAAAGAACGTAACTTCCATTGTGAAACATTAGTGAGGCCTCTCTACTACGAGTGGTTTAATCAGTTTTAGTTAGATCTTTAACGTGAGGTTAGCACTAAGGAACCTTCTGATATCCTAATATTTCTGTACGAATAGCAAAGTAAACAACAACAACAACAAAAAATATTTATTCAAACCTTCCGTTTTCTAGTTTCAACTGTATCGCAGCCTAAAGACCAATTTGATTCGCAGTTGGAAAATGTGGACGTTTTACCTAGCTTTCAGAGATAATATAGACATGGACTCTCTCTTTATAGCTGGGTTAGCTCCTAAAGTCAACAAACACTCTCTTGTTCTAACCATTTGTGGCTATCCACATGAAACCAGCCACTAACCACGATCATAAATGCGATCTATAGCTTGGTACCTCGTCATTTTAACAACCTGATCTCAACCAACCAGGCCAAATCTTACAGTTTATTGTACCATTTTCACTAAAGCTAAGAGTTTTCCCCGTGACAGATATTTTTTTACCAAACAGAACAGTGTTGTAATTTTACAGAACTGGAAACTTTCATCTTTCTAAAACGTTATCATTTCTTCCTTCACTTGGTAATAACACCGATGTTTAGAAACGAGAATAGAAAAGTTAAAAAGGTTTACGTAAGATAGACTATTTACTACCTGTAAAATTATTTATAAGTATAATACTGGTAGTAAACTGGGGGAAGAGAAGCATATAAACGAAACATAACGTGCTTTAAACATTCTTAAGTTATGTTTTCACATAAAAATATTCAATTTACGTTAATTGAAGAATAGTGTATCTTAAGACTGTTTACGGATTGTAATAATCCTGGTAAAGACATTTTGATGTTGACAGGCTGTAATTTTCTTATGCAGTTATCAGTATATATATATATCTATACAAACATGTTAAAATATTAAATGTAGACACTTTTAATATTATAAATTTCATCAATTATATATATGGGCGATCAAATCAACTCTATATAACAATGGTGGAAGTTAGTATAAAACCAAAACCGAAGTGTCTATTATGATGTTCTAACGTAAAAGAAGACTATTTGTTTGAAGTTAAGTACAAAGCTACACAATGGGCTATTTGTGCTCTGCCCACCACGGATATCGAAACCCGGTTTCTAGCGTTCTGTGGGGGGGGGGGGGGGGTCTTAAGTAA